>NW_024349800.1:58839926-58972319 GCF_902729225.1 Pteropus medius | reverse complement strand
CGCGAGCTCTCTGATGTCTCTTTTCACAAGGACACTAATCCCATCATATGGGTTCCACCCTCATGGCCTCATCTTCCCAAGATTCCATCTCCAAATACCATCACATTGGGGTTTAGGGTTTTAATATGAATTTTGATGGGATACAATCCAGTTCATAGCACAGTGGTCATGATTAACTGAGCAAAAACTGCAGAAGAGATTTATTCTACTGCAGTCAGAAGAGGAAAGAACCCGGCATTTGCTCCACAATAGACACAGTGTAAAAGATGCGTTACAACTCATTTAAATGTATAATTTTTCAGTTTTTTTTTTAAGTTAAATGTGATTCAGAAGTGAAACTCAAGTCATAACTTTGTAGACCTCTAGAAATACCTAGAGAAAACTGCCTTGCTATTCCAACTCATTTGTTTACAGAAAAACAAAGTGTAGCTCAGAGAGAAGTAACCCTGTTGAGATAAATAATGAGCTAGTAGTAGCCAAGCTAGGACATAGCCCTCAACATTCCCACGGCTTTTCACAACTTACTTTCCCAATAAGCCACTGCACAGCTAGATCCACGTGAAAATACATCCACTTGTCCTTCATGTTGATTAATTGCTTTGCCCACGTCTTTCTTGGCAGTGGTAATGGAGTTGAAAAGTAAAGGAAATCCAATATGTATAAAAAGGGCTACTTTAACTTTATTGTTTCAATCCATGTCCTATGTTCAAGGTGCATCGATAAGGTAAATAAATGATAATATTCTTCCAGTTGTAGTATAAAGTAAAACAGAGACAGAGACAGAGACAGAGACAGAGAGAGAGAGAGAGACAGAGGTTGCTGCAGACGAATGTCTTCTATTGTGCTAAAATTTGTAAATTATATTTCCTGAAAACATATCATGGTAGAAAAATACTGCGGATAAATGCCATTCATTGTTTAATCACCATTGGTGGTTACTAGGTGTACTAAAGATATATTAACATAGAAAATCAATTAGTGGTAAAATGATTATGGAAATCCTTTGTCATTAATCACATCAATGCCAAATAAATTCAGAGTTTATTTTCTCCCAGTGGATAGCATGAGCATTTGTAGTGACTGCTGTGACGACCGCTTTAGCAGCCACTCTCTCACGGAAGCATTGCCATTTCATTTAGCACGTGTTAACCTTCAACTCCATCCCTCATGCCCGCCCTTAAATGAATATTCTGTGGATTCCAATCTCAGTCTAAATGTAAACTATTTACCCGTTTCAGCGTTGGACACCATAAAGAGAAGTGCTTTGATGTCAGTACGATTTTCTAAATTTATTCTAGGAAAAATTTCCATATAACTGGAAGAAAATAATTTGAAGAGGGGAGGATGACTGTATTTTTTTTTTTTATTTCCCCTTGTTCTTCTCAGCCCATAAGAAGCAAACATACATTACAATAATCACATCTATAATTCCGAAAGCATTAGGCATGGAAATTTTACCTGTCTTCTTATTATTGACATATTCAAACTCCCACAGGAAAGAGGGAAATTAGAAAAGAGGTTGCTGGTTGTGCTTGGTTCAGCCGCCACAGACCTGCTTTCTGGGCTGGCATGCTTTCCCATCTAGTCCCCTAAAATATCTGTTTAGCAGCCAGAATCAGAGGCGAAGCCACATGTGACGGTGAGACAGACTCCCTTGACGTGCTCTTTCAGATGCAGCCTCCTACAGAACACAGAGACGTCTGGGAACCCATCTTGACATCTTTAACTGCCTACTATGGCAACCATTCTTCTTTTACCCTCAGTTTCTAAGGGGGAGGGGGGAGATTCGACACCAAGCAAAAGAGTGCTCATGGTACTATAAGCCTTTGGGTAATACAGTTTTAAGATGTTTAAACAGTGCATGAAATAACCCTCTCGCTTCCAAAAACTAAGAAGCATTTATAAAGCTACCTGCATTTAATGAACGTACAAGGCAGACTGAAGTGCAGCCTGCTGAGAGCAGGCTGATGAGAAATCACTGGAGATGTGGTACTCAACAGCTACCTGCCAACCACCGCAACCTGCTCCCGCTCAGAGCTAGATCACTTAGCTCTCACAGTCCCAACGGGAAGGGAAGACATTCTGAGGAATAATTGAAGGGAAAGTAGGGCTCAAAGGAAAATAAAATTGCAGCTGGATAATAAGAGGCAAAGAGAAAATCATAAGTGGATATAAACAGGAAAAAAATGGAAGTAGAGAAAAATGAGAAATGATTTAATACCTTGCTTTAGCCACTCACTAGCAGGGGGACCTTAGAACAGCATTTAAACTACCTGAGCCTCCGTTTCTCTTTATATACAAATGGAAATTAAATGGATCCTGTACGGTCGATATGACAGTAGAAATGTATGTGGAACTCAAGACGCCACTGCTAGCACTGCAGGTGTATGTAATTCCTAGGTACAGAAGACATAAAGGAGAGTCAAGAGAAGCTTCCTGGCAGTGAAGAAAATACAGTAAAAAGAATATGAACTTTGGAGTCAAAGACACCTGGACTGATCCACAGATCTGGCAATTCACAGCAATTTGCCCCTGAGACAGTTTCCTTACCCATAAAATGATGACAGTAAGATCTACATAGCAGGGTTGTTGAGATGATACATGTAGTCTATTTATTATTGTGAATAGAACAGTCTATTCAAATCATATTACCTCTTACTGAAAATTATAAGACATAAAAATGCAAAAAAAAAAAAATCTGCTTTTCCCAGCACATTTAAAGATTTGTAAAGGACACTGACACCTACTTTTTCACATCCATTTGTTTATTATGTGTCTTCAAATATTATTACATGATACACATACTAAGAAATCGCATGCTTTACACATGAGGCAACTGAAGTCTTGGAGGTTAGCTAATGAATATCTGGTGGCAGGACAGAAACTGGGAGTCGGGTTCATCTTACTACGAAGTTTAAGCTCTTTTTAACCTCACGCCCTCCCACTGTGCTCTTGTATCAATTTGGAAAAGCCATTTATTGGTAATAAATACACCAAAATATGACTTTGCATCAGAAAAATGACAGACCTCTGTTTTGGAACCTCTGGATGTGCGGGGGCTGTGGCACTCATCTTGTAATCCTTTGAAAATGGTGGATGTATGTATGACAGTTTAAAATAAATGACTGAAGGATATAAACTTCGGCAAGTTTTATATAGAGAGGGCCTGGACAGCTGACCGTTTAGTAATCACCTTACGGCAAAGATACACGCACCTGCTGAAAGAGCAAACGCCGAGAGCTGAACAGCTGTGAGATGACAGGGGTCTCAACCAAGCCCATCAGAATCCCCTTTGAAAATGCTTTAGATCCTTTGAAGCTTTGCTCTTTAGTAAATGGAGTCTCCTAAAAGGACCCTCGGCTCTCTGTGCCTCCACATGAACATCGGATTCCGTGGTCAAAATAAGAGGAAGGAGAGCATGGCTGCACATGCATTGGTTCTAGAAGCTTCTGGGAGAAAAAGAAGGCATATAGCTCATTGGCTAAAGGCTAGGCTTGGAACCCCCGGCAGTTTGTACAATCCTTGCAGCGGGAACAGCCCCAAATATCAGTAGTGAACAATAGTCTACAAGATCAGCCCCAAATATCAGGAGTGAACAGTAGTCTACAAGATCACAGATAATAAATAACTACAATTTTGGCCAATTGTTATTTCATATTTCTCAAGGTTCTTATACTTTTTTTTCTCAGGGTTATTATTAAAAAGAGAGTAAAATTCTGGCAGAAAGAAGTGGCTTAGGACAGAAAATCAATGATTTCCTTTCCAGGTATACAAATGTGTTATACAATTCGACAGAGGGAACAGGTGATAACTTTTATGATTGCTTATGATTCATAATTAATATGAGCCTTAGAGTTAAAACCATAAAGAGGAGACATGAATTCATTTTTTTTTTTTCATGTGATAAGCATTTCGTTGGCAGGTAACGTTTCTGAATCAGCTCTTTCCTTAGTTGTTTCTATCAATAGTACTCATATCTATAGAAAGAAGCTGACGACTAGACAAATAAGAATATCCAACTATTTCATAGATTTTTAATGTCTATGATACATAGATTGTTTTTGTTTTGTTTTGAGGGGGTGGGCAAAGGAGAAAGTAATCTTTAAATCAGGGAAAACTTTTTATTTTCAGAATCAGAAACTAAAAACTCTTTAAGGAGAGCTCAGGATGTAGTGAGTTGTGAACAATGGATTAAAAAGCTCAGAATCATCTGAAGTAAGTAATTCTAGCTGTGACACCTTTCCTTCGGGACCCGGAATGAATACATATGATGTCGCTCTAAGCCCAGCCCATAGCTTGTTGCCCAGATCAGCGAGATCTTCAGCTTAAAGCAGAGAGACTCAGAACTCAAATGATATATGGTAACTGATGATCCCCGTCTTACTTACAGTATTGAAAGACTGAAAACAACATTAAAAGCCAAAGGTTGGGTAAAGTTTGCTTATGCTTTATCTATAGGTTGGAAACTAAAGCATATAGTAATATTGAAAGTATTACTACTCTGTAGAGTGTTTAAGAGTTTTACAGTCTCATATTCCAATGACTGCAACATATAAAAACTAACAATTATAATACTATGTATTTAATAAAATAATAGAAATAGTAAGAGGTACCAAAGTAGCACAGAAAAAGAAGTGATTGTTTATAGGTGAAGAGTAAAGAAAGGTTTCTCCAAATAGGGGTCAACTTAGACAAGAGTTCAGGAAAAATGAGAAAAGTGGAATTTAAGGAATTTTATAAACATAATAGCAAAAAATGGAAAATTACCAACCTAAACAAACAAACCAAATGCTACCCTTAATATTTAATTATGTTACCTTCTTTTTCTTCCATGGCCATTTTGCATGGTTGTAATCAGACTATATATATACAAGGCTATGTCTTTATTAGAACAATGTGTTAATGTATATTCTTCAATATTACTATTTAAAATCATGTTTTAGTTCTCAACCTATAGCTATAGCATAGTTTAAGCAAACTTTACCCAATCTCTGGCTTTTGGTGGTGTTTTCAGTTGTTCACTACTATATGACTGTGATGATCATTGTAATCATATATCTTTTGACTTATCTTTTAATAATGTAAATATTAATATTTAATTTTAGATGTACTACTTAAAAATAGATATGGATTATTTTGAGGAGAAAACAGAAAACTTAGCAAATATGGGGGGGGTCCCACATTCATTAGGAGACAAAGTAAACTCACATTTCTCGAGAGTTCGTTACACCCAACATTAATAATATTGAATGCATGCCACAAGTGTACTTTTCAACAACCTTCGTGGTGGGAATTTTTCACAGATCTGCAGACCTGTGATTTTTGAGGGTGACACAACTATCGAGTAGCCAAACTAGGTTTCACACTCAGCCTTCTATGACACATTATCTTTCAAGCACTTTATCTCTCCACCACACCACACTGAAGTCCGGTGATACTGAAATTTTTATCTCATTCAATAATGTTCTGTACTTGATTTTTTTTTTCCACAATTAAATTGGATAAAACGTGATTATATATACTTTTTCCACCTGTTCTAAAAAGAATAAATTATTCCCCTCTGGTTGTCAAAAGAAATGGAAAAACAACTTAATGACACCCCTTGCGGAGTTGGTAATGATTAAAAGCACTGTAGCATTTAGGTTTGCTTCTCAAAAGACAATGGTAAGGGGAGTCTGATGAAAAGCCAGGGGAACTTCTCTCTCTCTTTTCTGCCCCAGGCTTCTAAAACTAGATAATGTGGATGCCTACTGCATTTCAAAGAACAGAGTTCCTTGTTCAACAATAAGCAGAACATCTTTTAAGAGATGAATGTAATGGGGGTCTTAACCTGCACTCTTTCTCTCACCAGCCATGCGAATGTCAGCCTGCTCTGTTCCTGTGGCTGCTTGGCTGGGCTTCTGTGCTCTGAGGCTTGTGATTTCTCATCATTCCCCAACACTATTTCCCATGTAAGTGTATGCACGCATATGCAGGGACACATGCACGCACATTTTCAGAGACAGCTTCTCTATGCCGTTGATAATATGAAAGTGACAATAACTTTACAAAGAGATTCAGCTTCCCATTTCTTGCAAGGTTTAATCGGAACAACTTAACATGGAATATATGGCTCTTCAAACACTAAACACTTTTGCTTTCTTTCTAAGAACTCTTTCCCGCTCTGCACACGATGCTTGGATGTCACTAACCTTCCTGACAGTTTCTTGCATACGCTGCATCTGCCCCAATTCTGCTCTTCCGTGGGCTTGAACACTCTTTCTCAAATTTCTCTGGTGCCCTGTAAATACCATAATGTTGTCTGAGACAGAGCAGAGGTTTCGTCACATCTGTCTGGGATTCTGCCCCTCCTCTAAGACTGGGTTAGCCATTGTCATTCTGTGCTATCTTAGCAGTAGCTGGACAGTAACCTGAGGAATGAGGCCAACAGCAGAAAAGCCAATTTACTGAAAGAATATTTTGCCAAAGAACCAGCTCTTGAACTTTATCAATTTAACAAAATTATATCTTAAGGAAATAATAGTCTTGGACATAAACAATTAATAAAATTATAGTCTTTTGATATGTTTATAAATGCAGAAAGCCTTAAAATTTTATATGACTATATCATTCTAGTAAAAGCAAATGTTCTATTTGATATGCTTTCCATATGTTTTTGTTTGACTTTAAGATGCTAAATTTGGAGAAAGCCTCAGTAATCACTACATCAATACCAGCACCATTTTACTTAGGAGAAAACTGAAGCCAGAAGGATAGTCTTTTGCAAAATGACACTATATGTGTTAAATTATTAAAAACAAAAAACAAAAAACAAAAAACAGGATACATGTATTCTGCATGCCTCCTGCATAGTGTTCATCAGGGTCTATCAATTATACAGATAGGTATAATATGCAAAAATATAAATTTATATATTGTACATTATCTAGAATTAGCTGGACTTGAAATGAAGGGCACAGTATATCAGAAGACTATGTTTACTCAAGACTGTGACATCAACTGCAAGTTCAGGATTTCCTCAAACCATTCTCCAATTTGATAATTCACCAGAAAGACTCATGGAGGCCATTGAATGCTATGATGCTCACAGACACATTCATTCTAGGCAATGGATAAAAAACAGAACCAGCCAAAAGCAGAGAGGCATAGAGAAGGGTTGGTATGAATCTTAAGTGAAGTTTCTGGTTATCCCGTCTCTGTGGAATCACGGATAGCATCAGCTTCTCTTATCTACAGCGTGTGACGACAGCCACAGACTATTGCCAACGAGAGTTTGCCCCGGCTACGATGTCTAGAGAGAGGTTTTATTGAAGCTTCATTATGTAGGCCAGTTAACTGAAGAGTTGCCCACAGAGTTGAATTCAACTTTCAGCACTGCTCCCTGGAGGCTGGGCTGATATCACAGGGCCTAAAGCCCCCACATTTCTAATCATGTGGTTGATCTTTGAGAATGGCCAGTCCTCTCGGACTAAGACCATCAGGTGTGGCTAAGCGGCTCACAGGGATAACAAAACACTCAGGAAATTCCAAAGATACAGAAATTACCTTCAGGAGCTGGGATAAACACCAGACCTGTCTTTGGAGGCCAAATTCTTTACTACACATAAATATATAACGAATGCACAACATACATGTGTCTTTAATAATAATGCATCCATACCTCTATGCGACCTTAACATATAATTCATATTTAATTGACGTGTACATGTGAAAGTACTCTATTGCCGTAATGCTTTATTGATATAAACATGTTTACTAATATTTTCAACACAAAATAACAAGGAGGAGGAACTGTATTCCACTCTTCTCATACTTCCATGCAGAAAGCCCCCCATTAGCTCTCTCTGGCACCTTATTTGGTGCACCAGGTGAGAAGGGATGACTTCCTGATTAGTGACTGTGATTGAAGGAGATGGCGTGAATGTCACTCAGACCTTTTTGAGTTGGCTCTGGGTTTCTGTCTAATCCCAAGAAGCATGACATCTCTACTCTTCTGTTTTCTCTCCTACCTTGCCAAAGGGCAGTCTACCATGAGCGGACATCCATAAATCTGCTTTGACCAGGTAAGTCCAAATGTATGCTGCTTTTACTGGAGCCTTATCCAATTCAGAATTCGTCCTGATTTTTCCCTTGTTACGTTGTATTATTAGTCACTACATGAAAATAAACAGTATATGCCTGATAGACCTCTAGCCCGCATTATGATATTACCCAGCAGTATTAGAGGTAAAGACAGAACAGACAAGAGTGCCTATTTCACACACAAGTAAATCAAAAAGATGACCGGTGATTGAGAGTCTGTCTTTTCAATAGCGTTTCCAGATGTAAGTAGCTATAACTCATCTTTACATCACAGCATGCAGGAGTGAACTCAAACGAGGGCAGCAGCTAGAGACAGCCAGCTCCTTCTGGTCTTTGAATGGTCAGAGAGGAAGGAGTTGATGCTGCTATCACTACAGGCTACCTATTATATCAAATGACTGGATCATGGAGCATCTGATGAGCTGTGAGATGTACCAATTCAATCAGGTGGCCAGTTGGACACCTCAATGGAAAAATGTGGGAAGCTGTGGGTAAAATAAAATATGTGTGGCAGATGGAGGCTGAGGAGTTCCACCACAAACGGAGAGAAAATAAGCAATGCTCTTGCTACCGAGGTAAACCACGATTATTCATTTTGTTATATTGCTTGATAACATTTTGACTCAAAAAATCTTACAGCATCAATAAAGTTTAAAAAAAATGTATGCTTGATAAAAAAAGAAAAAAAAAAAGTAAGTACTAAAATGCTTCATATTCCTAAAAGAAAACTGCAGAAACTGACTCAAGGTCACATACACCTGGCCATAAGATGAAGTGGCATCCCAGAAATGTTGCTGGAAAGCCTTTGTTTCGCTTTGTTATTATTTTTTAAATGCTTGTTTTTACACCATTTTACATGATTTTAACCAACCACATTATTTGTTTGTTTTTTTTTTAATTTCATAAAAACTAAAAACAGATGAGAAACACATTGATGAATATTAATGGCAGGAAGAAATAAGTGACAGCAGCTCAAATATTCCCTTGTGTACCAACTGCATTCCCTGTTATAAAATAGCATGAAAAATAAAATATTCAAATATTTGTGACTATAAAGCCTTTACAATGGCAGGAAAATATATGTTAAAATTGTTTTTAGAGATTCCAAAAAGAAGTATTAATATACGTAGCATCATTTGATAAGATATAGCTATCTTTAAAAGTTCATTTAGCTGAAACACTTTAAAGTATTATAGTAGAAAATGTCAAATGATACAATGCTTTTGGTAAGGCATGAAAGACTTCGGGATGAACTAGAAAAGTCCTAATATTATATAAGCAAGTATGAGATTCCAAAAGAGAATCACATTCTATGGAGAGGGAGAATCTAGACTAGAAGCCAGTGATCTTAAAATATCTTATTATGCAGAATACATTTGGGGGAGCATTGCTTAGTATAACCTTTGACCTGAAATATTTACTTCCCCATGGGAACCTTGAATCAAACAGGTCTTAAATCCACCATAATGGAGCTATTTGAAGCCTAGTCCTACTTAGGCTCTCAAGAAGAAGGATCGCTTTGCTGCAACTTTTTGTACAAATCATTGGGCAATTCAGACGCTGGAATTGTAATCTATTGTGACCGTGATTATCTCATCAGAAAAGATTTTTCACCACTTGCTGCTGAGAAAAATGAAGGCCACAAAAATGTCAAAGTAGGTGATCACATCTTTGATATTGTTTTTTGACTTCAAGGAAAGTCATTTCATCTTCTTAGCTATTGAGCAGAGAATCTATTCAGCCAAGTACATAAAACACCGAGAAAGAGCAACCATTAAGTATTATTGAACCAGTGAAGTTCCATTTGTCATCCCTGAGAACTTTCTGCCTTTCTCAGGAAGCAGTGGGGAGACATTAGTTATGATGCTTTTGGCAGCAGATAAGAGAAAATTCAACCCCAAAATGGCCTAAATTGAAATGCTGCCTTGATATATCTCATTTTAACAACTTCAGAGACAGAGCATTTCCAGGACTGGTTAATTGAGCAGGTCAATGAAATTATCAATATTTGGTTTCTCTTTATTTTTCTGCACTTTTATGTTCTACGTGTTCTCCCTCAAGGTAATTCAATTCATAAAAGAAAGAAGCCTATATCAATTCTAGGTATCAAGTGAAGACACCGCATTCAGCAGAATAAAAAACAAATACAAAGAAAAAGTTATTTCTTCTGTGTGGCTCACTCTGACACCTAAACACCACCACCACCCCCACTAACACCTTCCTACATCTTTCGCTGGCAAGGGGAATGGAACCTTATAACAACTTAGGCCATTTCCAACTTACTGGGGTTGTGACAAATTCTTAAAAATGAAACCAGCTCATAATTAGAAGGATGATACCATATGTGATTTTTCTTTCTAAATTTTATCACCATGATAATATTTGTCTTATCATGTTTTGGGGAAAAGTTTAAGCAATAGTAAGGCCACTTTCTTTAGATTTCTGACAGATAATCTTAGGAAGATGTTAAGAAAAAAAAAAAAAGTGAAGAAAACCAGTTACAATGTTTACCCATAAAAAGCAAGATACATAACTGAGAAAGTATACCAAAACTGAAAATTAATTATAAAATATTCATCTGATATAGGTTGACAGAGAAAATAGGATAAAGAGTACTGTGAAAAATACTTAGAAATTTATGAGTTACTGTACTTCCTTGAGAACCTACATTTTCATTTCTGACCAAAAATAATAGAGATGAGGAAGAAACTGTCTAGTGAGATACCTTATTTCTTGTCTTTTTTTTGTTTGTTTGTTTTTTCCTGTACCCAATATTCAAAGATCTTTGAACCCCATTTTAATCAATGGGCTTCAGAGGAACTCAAGCATACCCTAATACCCTAAACTACGTCAAATTTTATGTGTATGTCCATTTTTCTGGGAAACAGATATAAATTTCCTCATGGGCTCTGAAGTTTCTGTAACTCATCCCAATTCTGCCACATAGCCAAGAGTCACTGGCTTAAGGATATAGCCTGGCAGTGGGTCTGAATCTGCAGACACCTGCACATAGCCGTCCAGATGTTTCAACACTTGGGGCCAGTAATCTAGGCGAATGAAGCGAACTTCCCCGCCAAAATCCAGCAGGGCAGTCACTGGTAGTAGTAACTGGTCCAATAGCATGAAAAGACCACAGAACCTGACTTCTCACTACTGCCTTTATGTTTTCACAATGTGTTCATCACTTTGTGGCTTTCTTTTTCCATTTTAAAATATAGATATTAATGATACGTTACTCACATAGTATTCTACCAGGGGATGTGAAAGTACATTTTGTAAGCCATTCGTATTTCACGTGTGTACCACAAGGGAGACACATAATAAACCTGACAAGCTCAGGGGAGGCCTGCATGTCGAGCCTTATAAACTCAAAGACCGAAATTAACCACATAGGGCGGTCCGAATGTAAAAATTCCAAAATAAAACTGGGTCATGGCTGCTGGTAGTCACAGCCTAGGCCTGCAGTTTCCTTGACAAAAGTCAGCCTTTACCTTAGGTGAGCCAGTCTATTGTCTTTTCGCAGCTAAGACAACACATCTTTGCAATGTCAAAGTAATCTCCTTCTTTTGGACTCCTCAGGGCACACCCACTGCCCCAGCATCTAGAGGCCCCAGGACCCCTCACAGTTACCTTGTTTGCCCACATAGCATCTCTCTGTACTGTAGGTGTTGACTATCCTGCACCCACCAAGGTAAAAAGAAGTGTGTCTCTCTGTTTTATTTTTTATCCAATCCCAGAGGTTTCCTCTCTTTGCTTTCCCCCACGCCCTTCATTCGCCACCAGTGGATTTCATGTAACCCTTCTTACATCTCATCTCCTTCAATTCTAAGGTATGAAAAAAGCTGCGAAACTGCCATTCTCCAGAGCATTATCTTAATCCATTGAGATTGTGCTTCCAGGCAACCACTATCAGTTTGGTTCAAATAAACTCATTAAAATTCTCTGTGGGTTTGGACCTTTCTTATGTTGACAGTATGTTGAAGTCCTAACCCTCTGTACCTCAGAATGTGGCCTAATAAGGAAATAGGGTCACTGCAGATGTAATTAGTTAAGAAGAGGTCACAGTAGAATGGCATGGCCTCCTCGTCCAGTATGCCTGCTGTCCCATAAAACAGAAGAATCTGGATACTGCGAAAATGACAGAGTGGATCCATTTTAAAATGGAGCCAGAGCAGACATTTCAGAGGAAGTGCCTTGCATGTCCTGTTTTCTGAACCTTTGAACTGGGCCAAACCGCCAACATAATAAGAAGGCAGCAAAAATGGGAATAGTTTGTTTAAAAGAACTGATAAAATGAACTTTGCCTCATGACCCCTTTGCCTGATCAATTACAGAAGTACAAATTCAACCTTCGCTCATCAGCATCAATGAACTCTCTTTGTAAACAACTTACTTAATCTGTCTTTTTTTTTCCCCCCAGAAAAACTCTGAGTCCCGTATTACAATTCTTTGATCCCAAATCAACACTTTGCCACTTGAACCGGTTTCTTGCTTTTTACATTGGTAAGACAAACATACACACTGGGAGAATACCGTGTGAAAATTGAAGTTATGCTTCCAGAAGCCAAGAAACTAACAGAAGCTGGGGAGAGGCCTAAAACACAGTCTTCCCTAGAACCTTCAAAGGGAATACAACTGTGACAACACTTTGACCTAGAACTCCTAGCTTCTGGAACTGTGAGACAATAAAATATCTGTTGTTTAGACGATCAGTTTGTGGTTCTTTTTAACGGAAGCCCTGGAACTTCATACAATACATAATTGTGTATAAGCTTTAGGTCCCACGCATTCTGAGGCACACCTCCTGGGTAGCAAGGATAGCATCTCTATAACATCCACAAACCAATAATTTTGTTCTTAGCACCTTTCTCCTGTAAACACCCGTTTCAGAATTTTTTATGCTACAAACATTGTGTTATACAGTACTTACAGATTATGGCTTACTCATAGGACCTAGCACTGGTGTTTTCTTTTTATCCAGGTGGCCATGGTGAAGTTGTCCAAAGCTGCAAACCTCAAAACACCATCAAGGACTATGACATACAACCATAATGGGAGCCCCCCACAGCCAAAGCACCCCCCATTATTGTTAGAACTCTTGGTGACCTATGCACTTGAGTGTTCTGTAGATCACAAAGAAATTAAAAAGTCCATCGCTTTTATTAATAATTTTGCAATATCTTTCTAGGACATAGCTTTTAGTCCAGGGAGCCCAAGTTGGGATGGTGGTAACAATTTAAGTAAAAAAAAAAAAAAAATTACAAATTTATTCAATAAATCTGTAAGTGTCTATTATATGGTGGATGCTGAAGAGCCAATAAAAGATACTGCTCCTGACTCCACAAAGCTTACTTTTTGTGGGTGAGGCAGGCAGCAATCTCACACAAAAATGTGAAAATACAGCTGTGTTTAACACTACAAAAGGTACTCTTTTCTCGTTTCTCCATCGAAATCACAAGTACTGCTGAAGTTCAGGAAATTTCTCTCATAAAGTGATGACTAATATGATAGAAAAGTAATTGGGAATTAGGCTAACAAGAAAGAAGTGATAGAATGTGTCTCAAAGAAGATACCATATTAATCAAAATCTTATCTTGGGATAAGAAGGGCTGATGAGACATATGAGAAACTGATTAGATGGACTCCATCTAATGCTGGCATAAAATTTTTCAACCCAATTTTTACATACTGATACTTACTTAAGGTTCACTTTTGCTTAGGATGATCCTTTGTCCCTCACTGAAATAGCCTCACAGTAAGCTGATGCCATCCCTCTCCAGCTGTCTATAATCTAGAAAGACCACAATTTTCCATGATGACAGCAATGCTACTATTCGCTTTGTTTATACAATTCTTGAGATTTGGTTAACAAGAAATAATATCACACCTTTTGGTAAGAAGTTATTGAGATAATGCCTCTTAAGATTCTTGAAATGATGTAAGGTGAATTGTAAATACTTTTGTCATTTAGATTTAGAAAACTTATCTCACAGAGCTAAAATCACGAATGTATTCACATAATGGAGGCAAACTTAAATTGTAGTAGGTTGTCAAGAATGATCCGAGAGGAGTTAAATCAATTAAAATATCATTTAATCACTTCAGTTATATTCTCTAGTTCTTCGATTCACACAACTTAGCATTTTAGTATATCCATCCATATATCACATATATTTATATTGTAAAACAATACTGCAATGATTATTTGAGAGACAGAGTGATGATAACAAAGGAACATGGGCTTTAGAGACAGTCGATTTTGGTTTAGCCATTTGTTTATTCCGTGGCTTTCAGCAAACATCTAACTTCTCAGACAAGAGCTTCTTCTCATATAATAAATGTAACATTATTTATCTCATAGGGTGTTTTGAGAAGATTATAAATAACTTATTAAAATATGCAATGGAATGCTTACAAGAGAATGTATTCTAAATAAATGATAGAATTATGCATCCGATCCAATGTGTATGTTTGTACATATGTATGTTAATAAAAGACAGCCAGTTCAATTGAACTGAACACAGAACATAATCAAGTTAATTAAATTTAGTAAATATTCATTTTTACATCCTTGTCCCATGGGCCCTATGAAAATATAGTGCTGATATTCTCCAAAGAAGGTACACGGGTACATTGAATAAGTATTGGTGTTGTGCTTAGTTTGGGGAACTCATCTCTCTTTCTCTCTCTCCCTTTCTTAAAATTCTACACTCGATAATGGAAATCCTTGGTGATCCCATCCAGTATGTCATTGAATACCATCTGTACATGATGATTCCTATATTTACACTTCCAATATGGATCTATTCTCCAAATTCCCAACTTTATCTCAACTGCTTTAACTACCATCCCCACTTTACTTTTTAGTACTCATTTCAAACCATCAACATATGCTTCTTTTCATTACAATCACTCTCTCCCAAATATACTTCTTCCTCATTCTTTGTCATCTTAGTTGATGCCAACTTCATCTTTCCAGATACTCAAGTCAAAAAAAAAAAAAATTAGATGAATTCTTGACCCATCTTTTTTCTTACATTCCATATACTGTCAGCATATTTAAAATACATCCCATATTTCACTAGTTCCCATACTTGTTATGCATTAGGTTGGGTCCTCTGACTTTCAGATGCCAAGACTGGACTAAAAATGCAAATGAATTAGGGAAAAAGCCCATGAGACAAAATGAGAATGGGGCCTGAAGAGACAGAACAGTCAGAATGAAATGCAGGCCCTACTCTCCAAGTAAAAAAGAAAAAGAATGTGAGTGTAGGTGGCTCTGACTGCAAAACAATTCTAAGAAGAATTTGGCAAGGCCATTGGAGAGTCAGTTACCTGCAGAGAAATTCTGCGACACTCAGAGATGAGCCTATCTTAGAGTCCCTGCTCAGTCATTGGCTGGGCAGCCCATGAGAACCATGCCCTTATCTGGAACACGCGGATGAATTTCAGAGTGCTCCCTGTGGCCAGAGGTCTGACAGGTGCGTTCTCAGTGCTCACACACTGTCGCCACCTTGGTCCAGATCATTATCATCTCTCAATAAAAGTACTGGAATAACTTGTTAACTGGTCTTATTCATTCGCCTTTCCCTTAGTTTAGCTTTTCCTCAGCATAATGTCTACTATGCCTCTTTCAAAACCCAAGTCAGATCCTATCGCTCTCATCTTACATCTTCCAGTGGCCTCCTACTTCTGAGTAAACCATGAAGCGACTGCAATGTGCTACGTGACCCCACAGGGTTGGTCGGTGCTTTCTCTCTGCCCTTCACGGCTCCAGCCTCCTGGCAATTGTGCAAGCATGCCAGGCGTATCCAGCAAGAGGCTCTCTGCACCTGCTGCTCTTTCTGATCAGAACTCATCCCCACCGCTGTCTGTATACCCACAATACTCAGTGTCTCACCATCTAACCTTCTACTTTACTTATTTATTTATGTTTTCCATTTTCCCCCACGGAACGAAGCCATATGTGGGCAGGGGTTCTTATCTAATTGCTATATTCCTAGAGCCTAGACCATTACCTACATAAAGTAAGTGCTCAGAAAATATATATTTTTTGCATTTACAAATGGTGACAATCCAAGGATTTCTGTGTAAGACAGATGGACATTCAAATTATAACTTAAACAACTATTTCTCTCTGGAAAAATCAATTAGCCTTCTGTACTTCGGGTTCCTCAGCTGTAAAATAGTAGATTAATCCAGCTTAGATATAACCATATGCATGTCCTGGTAGAAATAAACACAGATGTTGAGAAAAAAACACAGATGTTTGTAACCTTTAAGATGTTGCAAAAATTGCATTTGTCTTTGTGATCCTTATCTAACTCAACTGGAATCTGTTATTCCTTCATTCCAGACCCAACTTGTCCAGGTGATAACTAGATTACAACACAAATCAGAACACTGTCACTCTGGAGTACTTTGTTTTTAATTTCTTCGAGGTATTATAATTCACTTTTTCTTCCTGACCAGAGATATTCCAAAGAGTATAAATTAATAAACATAGTTTTTATTAATGTGATTTGAAAACTGGCTTTGCCTCACTGACTATGTAAACAGAGAAAAATTATTTTATACCTCTTAGACATAATTCCTTTATTTATAATATAATGATAGTGATACTTTTCTCTCAAAGAGGTTCTGATATAAGGTTCATTAAATATCTAAGACAGATTTACATCCAATAGCCAGCACCCTTAAAGATGTCACTTTACCTGAAGGTGGCAGCAGGTGAGTGATTCTAGATAAAAGTAGTGAAAATATTATGTCATTTGCATAAGTTGAAGGGCATAGTTTTTGTTTTTTTTTTTAATTTGACACAGCATCAATCTCTAGCATGCCAATGCTCTTAAAATGGCTAATGAAATGAAATATTAGTATTCCAAATTCAGTGTATCATAATTCTGGGATGACTGAAGAATAAGATAAAGTCATCATTAAATAAGGTCATCTAAGCATAAAACACATTTATCCCCCAATTGCTCTCCAGGAGACACACTACTCCTGACCTGAAATGTCCTATGTCAGTATGATGTATTGGGTAAATTATTTTCTGTTTAATGCTAGGGCAATAACATGCCTTTTTCTTTATTGACCTTGATATCTCATTTTTAGAAATACGAGCACTAGAGTTTCAAAAGATATAATCATGGCCTTGCTCTGTCTTTCTAACAGTGGATTTTGTAGCTGCAGCCTCATCTTCTACTCAAGAGTCCAGATCCTCAGGCTGTTCTGTGTGTTCTCTAGAGTACTGACTTATTCTCTGCTCTTTAAAGGAATGTGTAATCAAAGATAGAGGTTCCATAAAAAAATAGTTTATAAAAACAGACCAGTGTGCATTTGGCTGAAATTTGATTGCATATTTTTAAAACATGGTGCTTTATTACAGAACCTAAAGGTATAATTAATTACTATTTGTCACAATAATTTCTTGCATCATTATCAATTAGACTCCAAATTGCCAGTCATTCTTTCTTGCAAGAACATTAAAAAAGCAAAACCTGAGATCATGGCACTGCTAGTTGAGAGCAACAGTAACACCAAACTCCTTAAAAATTTTGTTTTTCATAAACTCTATTGGCTGAATTTAACACAATTATAATAAAAGATTCCCATTATTAGTAGTCCTATAATAAATTAGTAGTCTTATAATTTCTCTCTCATCTGGGACACAATCAAAAGTGAAAAGGGGGGTATAGTCAACATTCTACTAAGACATTGGTAAAAACTGGATCTGTTCCAGACAAATTAGAAGTAAGTTTACTCTGTTTATCAGACACTTATTATGTCTTCGTGAAGCCCTTTAAATACATTATCTTCAGTTTTTTAAACACGCCTGCAAGGATACTAATATTTGCCCAGGATTATACCAAATCTATCTAAGACTAGAAGACTTTTTTCCCCAACTGGAAAATACATGTTCTTTCCAATGTGCTACACTGCCTCCATGGCAAACATGTTCTTCAGAGCCCCCTTTGCAAGATGTCACATGAAATTTAGAAAGGACAAATGAATGTCCATGGAGACGACACTGTTTTGCTGGAGGTACAGTCCATGAGAAACACAGAGTACAGCTGTGAGAAAAAGCACATCTGTAGAGGAGAGATTCATTGTGTGAGGGATACTTCCATTTTAACATGGTGACAGACAGATAATCTCTAGATACTTCCAGAGTAACATACTTAAAAATCTGGATAAATACAAATCATTTATTTTAATGCATGGCTGAGTTTTCAAGAAAAGAATAGAAATCCCAAGCTCCCAAAATATGAGAGAAAACTGAAGAGACCTGAAATACTTGAGTTTTCAAAGGTATAAGGAGTGGGGTTATAAGACCTGGGGCTCCACTGAGGCAGAAAATGCAAGAGACCTTTACCTGTCCACTTCTGAGGTGATGGTTGTCAACTGGAGGTGGCACTGTCATACTAGTGGATGCTTATATTTTTGTGTGGCTATTTTTTTTATTTATGGCAATGAATAGGACACACTATAGAAATTCCAAAAATTTATCATTTTTTAAATGTAAAAAAAAATAGAAATTTTTCACAAATATAAAGTATTTCTTAAACTATAAATATTGACTTCTATTTGAAATCTCAATTACATATTTATGATGAGAAATAATCAGAAATATAAACGCTGTAGATTTTGTATGAACATTAATCACAACACGCACATCATTGTCAGCTTCAAGCAAAAGTGCAAGTATAAAATTTTCAGAATATTAAAAAAAAACTTATCCAGAAGCAAACAACAATTTCTAAAACATACAAGATGTGACTTTCTTTTCATTACGTATCTTAATTTGAATATAATTTCTTAAATTATATACTTAAAAATGAATTTTGGATTCTACTAACAAGGCCACCTTCAAGAACGATGAGA
This sequence comes from Pteropus medius, assembly GCF_902729225.1. NCBI lineage: Eukaryota > Metazoa > Chordata > Mammalia > Chiroptera > Pteropodidae > Pteropus > Pteropus medius. Next base: position 58,953,353 of record NW_024349800.1, on the reverse strand, counting down.
CGAGAAGCTAGAGAAATTAGCATATATCTTTATTCTCTTTGATGTGGTTTGTAAAGAGGCATAAATAACAGTACTTATGAAAGCATAGAATGGGATCTTTAATAATCAATATATTGTATCCATTGAAGTGTCAGTATTTATTTTCTGCTTCCTGTTCTGATTAATTTTATAATCCTCTCTGTGGATTATGTACAAAATTTAATCGCTAGAGAGTGTTAGGTTGAATTAAAGTTGGCACGGTGTTTGTGATTACACAGATCTAAAAGAAAACTGTGACTTTTCAATATCTGTCTGACCAAGGACAAGTGCTTAACCTCCTGGAGATCCTGTATTTTTTATATTTAAATAAAGATAAATATGCCTACCTTAGAGGATAGATGTAAGAATTATTAACAATGCAAGCAAAGCCTTTAGTTTAAAGTATATGTTCAAAAACTGTAGCTGTTATTATCACTATACATCAGAATTACCTGTGGGATATTTTTTAAATTCAGACTCACATCTAGGAAATCTGAGAATGTTGTTCATTACCAATACTGCAGATACTTACAAATAGCAACACTGATATTCTTATTCATATGAAATTAAGAACAGCTATGTAAATGGTTTTGCGGTTTTGCTTTTTCATTTCTTTCTTTTTTTTTTTTTTTTTGCTCATACCTCTTACGAGCTTCGTACTTTGCAAAAGCTTCATTTTTTTGTCCTTCACTGGCAACTCAGATTAGATATAATTTACTTGGTGACTACATTGTGTTAGGAATCTTCACAGGCTTGATTTCATAAAATCTTGAAAACAATTCTAATACATCTTCAACCTTGTGTTATAAGTAATTAGGCTGAGCTTCAGTGGATAAAATTACTTTTCTAAGGTGACACTAGTAATAAACATAAAGGTGAAATCTGAACTCAGGTCTTTAACATCCACAGTGCAATTCTCTTTTAATACCTAGCTCAAATATCTTCCACATTTGAACTTCATTGATCAGGCAGATTTATGGTTTCTACTTTCAGCTGTCCTAGCATGTTTTACCTATCTTCATTTTTGGCATTTCTCACTCTAATCTTTACTTACCTGTTTATATACCTTTATAACATACTGAATGTGGAGTACTATAGAGAAGGAGCTCTATTTTTTATTGTTCTGTTACCATACTGTATTGCTCTTTTAAAAAATAATTAAAATTTTAAATGAACGGCACTTGGCATAATTTCCTATCTTTTTCATGAAGAATGCATTTAACAAAGACTCAAGGGTACAGTGCCAATCTTCAACTCTATGACTTAGAGAAAAGAGATGTCATCAAAAATAACCAAATAATCGGCTAGAAAAAATATGTTTTGAAATGCATCTACTTGTTTGGATTCAGACAGAGGGAACTTCAGAAATTCTTCATGAAGAAATATTTTTTCTTTACATCAGGTTACCATGCATAGGCCAAGAGTTTGAGTTGAAAGAACTCAGCTATTGACTTAAAGATAGACTGGAACTGTATGATGTTGAACAGAATGTTTTCCACCTACGAGTGTTAAAGGTTTTTTATTAATTTATGTATGTATATCTGTATGCATGTATGGTCTCATAGTATCACAAGTAACTTTCTCTTTTTGAATAAAATCATTTCGTTAAACAGTTAAACTTACTGAAAAGTTACAAATACTGTAAAAATATTTTTGATTCATTTGATAATGGGCTGCCCATATATCTCGTTAAAACTAAATACTTTATTTTCCTACAAATAAGAACTTTTTCTTATATTACCTTAATTTAGCTTTCAAAATGATGAATATAACAATCAATCATTACTACCATTTAATCCTCAGAACTTATTAAAGTTTTGCCAGTTGTTCTGATAATGTCCTTTGCAAGTAAAAGGATTAATTCCAAACCATGCACTGCATTTTTCTTACTTAATGTGTTTTATTTTGTCTTTCTCTTTTGATCTTTTTTTTTTCCAGTTTTTCCCAGGCTTTTTGGACCTTTATACCTTTGAAGATTACATGCCAGCTATTCTGTAGAATGACCTCCAATTGAAGTGTCTGATGTTTCCTCATGGTTAGATTCAGGGTAGGCTATCTATGTAGGAGTGTCTCGCCTTGGTCAGGGTTAGCCATGGTCAAAGCAACACTAGAACTATGAGAGATAGCTCCAGGACCTGATCGAGGCAAGCTAAGTCCCAATTTAACATATTTATTGACTATTGGCTTCTCTAAACATCTCTCCATTTGGAAACTCAGGTGTTTCTTTCAAGCTATGCACTCAACCAATATAATACTGCCGTCTTTAATCCTAGCTGAGTGAACAGCTTTCACATGGTCTCAACCTTGACTGAGAATTGAAACTGGTTTACTGCATTAGTCAGGGTTCCCCAGAGAAACATAACCAATATGATGTGTGCATATTTATAGAAAGAGAATTATTTTAAGGAATTGGTTCATGCAATTGTAGAGACTTGGTAAGTCCAAAATCTGATGGAAGAGGATGGCAGGATCAATTTTGCTGGTGAAATCTGAAAGCCATCTGCTGGCAGAATTCCCACTTATTGGGAGAGGTCAGGCTTTTGTTCTATCCAAAGTTGAAAGTGATTGGATAAAAGCTCCACTCACATTTTGAAGAATAATCTGCTTTACTACAAGTCTACTGATTTAAATGTAAATCTCATTCAAAAACACCCTTACAGAAACATCCAAAATAATGTTTGACCAGATATCTGGGCACCATGGCTCAGTCAAATTGACACAAAATTAAACCATAAAATCTGCTCACCAGATAGACTAAAACTAGGCCCATTCTTTTCTCTGGTGAGCCTTTCTGTCCACTGTCATCACTGCAGTATAAGTATAGCCAGAGGCTGTTAGAGCTGGAAGTACATTGAGAAGTTATGCTATGCTACTCATTTCTGTTGTTTCCTGTTCTGGGAAGCTTCCTCGGTGAAATCTAAAACTGGCCCCCCATACAGAGGACAAGGAGAGCTGAAGAAAGATTCAGGCCACTCCAGATTTGTAGGTGACAAGTTGAATTAGCAAGGGGACTTATATATAAGGCTTGTCTTGGATGGCTGTAAGACAAGTAGATCTTGGCACCCACCTGCCAGAATCTTAAAAGTTTATGTAGGAGCCTTAGCTGGGTTCAATCATGTATTCAGTCCAGATGGTCCCAACACCACCTTACTATCTCAAGGATATGTCCTTGAAACAGTTCCTACTGTGGGAACGGTGGGAAGAACATACATTCCAAGGACAGGGGAGAGGGTGAGAAGCCTCTAATTGCCTGGGACCAGGTCACTGGTCAACTAGTAGTGATGTCCTCCCCATAACTTCCTCCAAAAGTTTCATGGGTGCAGACGTGAGGACCAGAAAGGTGTTACAATGTTCTCAATGTAACACTGCATGTTCGAGACACAACATAGTATTCTCATCTAAGACATTCTTGTTATTTCTATAATTTTCTAAATATTCCCATTGACATTGAAAATAATAAATGCTATTGTTAGGACCTAGGGACATACATTTGGGTGGCACACACAAGAGTAAAAGAAGTTTATCAAAAGTTTATGTTCTATACTAACAATCAGTATAAAATTTGTATTCTCTATTATATCCATACATTTTGAAATCTAAATATCTTAAAATAAAAATGTCTCCAAAGTTTGGAAGAAAATCTATAATCTGATAAGAACCTGACTTGCTGTAAAAGGCTTTCTCTATAAAAAATAATCAATTGCTTTTTGCTAACGCCTCGATTCTGCATTTTCCTTTCCACTGTCAGACAGAGCCATAGAAACCCTTCCTCCCACAGAAGACAAATTTCCACAGCCACCAACTGAGGTGGGGTCTGCAACAGAAATGTTATGTAATGAATCTGTATCAGAGCTTTAGAATCAGGGTCCACAGAGCTAGTGGTACACCCAGCCTAGGTGTCACTAGCTGCTGGACTCAATGGGGACCCAATCAGTAAAGCAAAGCTGATTCAGAATGTGGGGGGAAAAAAAAGAAAAAGCATAAAAGGTTATACCCAAATGTCATCAGAGTCACCCTCTGTTTTCACAAAGCCGTACATCTGTAGGTTCTCAGCTTTAGATATCTATATAGCTTTGCAGAATCTAAGAGCAGGTACCAGCTACTGAGAAAATCAAAATTCAGGATGAAGTTGTGGCAAGCATTCAAGGAAAAACTCCCATTCTAACTGCACGAGAGGAGAAGGAAAATGAATGGGTTACTGAGAAAGGAGTGAAAGGTAAGGAAATCAAATCAGCCATGACGCAGGAGAACGCGTATGGAAGGAAAGACCTGTTTGGACCCTGAAGAACCACAATGATGTAACTGTGAATGTTATGAAGAAAGACATGATGAAATCGTCTAGAAATGTGGATTCCTTAAGGAGTCTCAAATGAGTAGCTGCAATCTCAAAAGAGTAAGTTGTGTTTCTTATAGTTTCTGAAGTTGTGACTTCTTGAATTAAAAAAAAAAAAAATAACAGAGGTTAGTCACATTTTATTTCCTCATTGATCACAAAATTTAAAGCAGAGAAATAACCAAATCGAATGGTGTATGAACATTTCGATCCAAGGATTCTCTCGTTACAGATATGCTATAGGTAAAAATTATGACACCTGCTTAGGACAGGTAAAAATGGCAGCACTTCCAACTGCACATTCGTCATTTGATTCTATCTCTGATTTAATTGAGGCAACTGATTTTGAAAAGTCATGCAGATTAATTAATGCATGGTTCTGGTAGAATTTAGTCCCCAAATGATAATATTTAAGTTCATTCAAACCTCCTTAGGTTGCAACAAAATTAGTTTACTGAATAATTCTTTAAATGCAGTTATATTTTGTATTTAAATGTACTGTTGGAAGCCTTTTCATTATAACAAAAAAGTCTTTAATTATTGTGTTTTTAAAACCATATTCAAACCACTTAATGGTTTTATAGAGCCTTCTTGCAAAGAGGCACACGGAGGAAAATTATAATAAAATGGATTAAGAAATTTTCTTTTTCATATTTAACTAAGTATATTTTAAAGCACTGAAAGAATATTTGCAAATGACCCACTGAGACTCACATCTGTGTTTCTTCAAAATATGTGACAAATCTTGACGTTTTAATTTCATGTAATTCCCTAATAATGGATCAAATACTCGGCATCACACATATTGTATTCAGTCTTTGTGTTTTGAATAAAGTGCTGGAATAATATCTTTTTATGGCAATTACAAATAAAGTAATTCGTGTAATTATTCTGTAATAATGTAATTGTTGCCATGTAGACTATAGACCATAAAAAAGCATTCAATAATTGTAGGGTTATTTATGGCCTGAAAATTGTCTGGCAATTATCCTAGAGGTAATAGTAGCATGAAATTCATAGCTTAATTGTTACTTGATTTTAAAATGTAAAATGTGGGTATCTTTTTTATTATAGACCAAAGCTCCTAAGCACATAATTATATCATATGTTCTACGTAGAATGGAAAATTGGGCACAATTCACTAGAGAAACATATTCTATTTAATTTTAAGTACTTGAAAAGCTAGGTATTTTAAAATTGGGTATGTCACACAATCTCAATTCCCACATTTTTAAAACTACGAGGTCTGGTTTAGAGAGGTATGTGATTCTATTCTCTATGATACCTTAAGTCCCGTGTGAGTCACGCACATGGTAGAAGCTCCTCCATTTTTTAAAAGCATTATTATCTAGGAAACTGGCACTGTTCTTCATAAGATTATTTATAAGAACTTGGCACAAATGACATATTTCATTTCTTGTACCAATGTGAAAACTCATTTTCTGAGAGTAAAGTATACTCCTTTTGGAAGACTTAACTGAGAAGAATAATTGACGTCATAGTTTCTGTTCATCAGGGATAAAGATGGAGATAGAGAAACCCCTACAACCTCATCACTCTCGGCCTCACCACAGTGATCCACCTTGACTCTGTTGGGCCCAATCTCATGCCAATTTTTTTTTTTTTTTTTTTTTTTTTTACCTTACAGTCACCAAAACATCCAGAATCCCAGATCACTACTCATTTCTACACTCAAATCACGTGAAGGCTCCTGATATCTTTATTCGGTCCCCTTTTCTCACCTCTTTCAAAACTTAGACTATTCCTCAGAACACTTAGTTAGTTAGCTTGCTTGTTTGTTTATGGATTTAATTTTGAGGGAAAAAAATCACCTCTGTTTTCAATCTACTTTAAGAATTTTTTTTAGTTTTTGCTCGAAAAGAAAGGTAGCATTTCTCTGAGGACAGACTTCTTTGCCAGGTTTTCAACTGATGGCTGTTTTTAATCTCTTTAGCCTGACTACTTCTCATCCTGCAAAGTGTCTTCTAAACCATACGGCTCTTCACAGACTACTTCTCACACCCTTCTCTCTGCCCCATCCACCAGCTTGAAAGCTGGTATCAGTAGATTTGTCACCTTTTACCCTGCATTGCTGCTGGTTTCCACCGACTCCTGAACACTTTACTCCATTTCTCAACAGTTTTATCTACTGGATCATTGTCACTCACAACAAACAACCACTAACTTAACTAATATCTTAGTTAAACATATACGTAAATAATATTTTCACAACTCTGGCCTCTCCACTCCTTAAACCAGTTTCCTCCAACAACCACGACTTCCACTCTACAGAAGTTACTCATTGCAAACTATGGTAACTTAAATCTAATGAAATATATGCTTTTATGACAACTCTTCTGAAGAATGCTGTTTCGTTTAATTAAATATTGGATACATTCCAGTGGCACATTCTATGTTACATTTAATAAGTATACTGAATTTATAAAGCATAAGACCATGCTATCTTCTTCAAGTATTTAAAAGTGATGGCAGATATCCAATAGTACATCGGTAACACTCACCATATGTGACCATAAAGTGGACCCTTGTTCACTTTTTCATAGATATTCTTTAACAAGTTGAGAAAGTTTCTCTCTATTTCTATCATGAATGGGTGTTAGATTTTGTCAAACGCTTTTCAGCATCTATTGACATGATGGCATAATTTTTCTTTTTTAGTCTGTCAATGCGATAGATTGCATTGATTTTCGAATGTGAACCAACCTTGCAAACCTAGAATAAGCCCCACTTGGTCATGGTGTGTAATTCTTTCTTTTTTTTTGATTTGACATGCTAACATTTTTTCGAAGATTATATTTATAAGAGATATTGGTCTTTTTCCTTTTGTGTAATGTCATAATCTGGCTTTGATATTAAGATAATTGGTCTCATAGATTTTGAACTATATCCACTATTTCTATTTTCAGGAAGAGATTGTAGAGGATTGGTATCGTACCTCATTAAATGTGTAGACTTGACCTGTTAAACCATATGGTACGTGGGCTTTCTATGTTGATAGGTTATTAGTAATTGATTTAATTTTTTTTCATAGATATAAATCTAGCCCAATTGTTTATTTTTCCTTTTGTGAGCTCTGGTAGTTTATATCATAAGGAATTGAATCCTTTCATAAGTTATCAAATTTATATAGAGTTGATTATAACATTCCTTTATTATTCTTTTACTATCCATGGCATAAGTAATGATGACCCCTCATTCACTTCAGATATGGGTAATTTGTATCTATTTTTTTCTTGGTTAACCTATCAATTTAATATCAATTTAATTGATATTTTCAAAGACACAGTTTTTGGTTTCACTAATTTTCTCAATTTTTCTGTTTTTAATTAAACTGTCTGTTCTAATTTTTATTATTTATTTTTTTCTGATTTATTTAACATTGTTTTTCTCCCTCTAAGTTCCAAAGGCAGATGCTTATAATACTGATTGCTCTCCCTTCTTTTGCAATATGTGCATTTAATTATATAAATTTCTCTCTAAACACTGCTTTCTCTGTATACCAAATATTTTGATAAGTTACGCTTTTATTTTCATTTCGTTAAAATGTCTTAATTTTTTCTTTGAATTCTTATTTAACCCATATTAATTGATATTGTTTCATCTCCATGTGTATTGGGATTTTTCAGCTATCTTTCAATTATTGATATATATTTAATTTTGTTGTAATCTAAACACATACTTTATATGATTTCTTTGTTCTTTTAATATGTCTTATTTATTTAAATGTATTTCTGGCCCAGAAGTTAAACTATCATCATGAATGTTCCATGTGAGCTTGAAAAGATTATGTATGATGCTAATACTGGATGAAATATTCTAAAATGTCATATCATCAAATTAGTTGAGAGTGCTATTCAGGTCAATTATATCATTACTGATTTTCTGCCTAAGTATACTCATTATTTAAAGGGATGTTGAAATCTTCAGCTATAATAGTAGATGTGTCTATTTTTACTTGCAGCTCTATCAGTTTTTGCCTCATCTATTTTGATGCCTTGTTGATACATACATACATGTTAAAAATGGAGATGTCTTCTTGAGAAATTGATTAACATTATATGTAATATCTCCTTGTTATTTGATATCTGTCTTTGTCATGATGTCAGCTTTGTCTGAAATTAATACAGCAATTAATATAGCTACTCCACTTTCTTTTGATTGGTGTTGGCAGGGTATATCTCTCTCCCTTTCTTTACTTTTATCCTATCTTTGTCTTTTTATTTGAAGTAGGTTTCTTATAGACAATATATAGTTGGGTCTTCTTGTTTCCCACTCTGAAAATCTTTGTTGTTTTTTTAATTGGTATATGTAGACCATTCACGTTTTAAGTGATTATGATATAGTTGGAGTAATACCTTCCATATTTTTAACTGTTTTTGTTGTTGTTGTCGTTGCACTTGGTTTTTCTTAATTGAGAGTTTTAAATAATTGTATCTTCTCTACTCTCTTAGCATATAAATTGTTTTAAAAAACTACTTGATGCCCAAGAGTTTGCAATATACATTTACAACTTTTTCATTCTACTTTCATATAATACTACACCATTTTGCACATAATGCAAGTATGTTTTTGCAGTTTTCCTAATTCCTCTCTTCCAGCTCTAAATTATTTTCATCATTTCACTCATTCGTATGCTATAATCACACATATATTACTATTATTACTTTGAACAAAATGTATATATTAGATCAATTAATAAGAAAAAAATTATTTTAATCTTATTTAATACTTCTTCAAGACATTTCTATTTTTATATAGATCTGAGTTTGTGACTATATCATTTTCCTTCTCCCTGAAGAACTCTTAACATATCTTGTAGAGGATATCTACTAGTTATAAATTCCTTACGTTCCGGGGAGTTGGGGATCTGAGGAAATCTTTATTTCTCTTTTATTTTTTGAAGGATATTTTTGATTCATATAGAATTCTAGATTGATGTTTCTTTCTTTCACCACTAAATATTTCACTCCACTGTCTTCGTTACATAATTCTGAAGATAAGTCTGCTGTAGTTTTTATCCTTGTTCTTCTATAGGTAAGTTTTTTTCCACATCTTTTTCAAGATCTAGTGTTATTTTTTATTTTTTTTTATAGTTTCATATATTATGCCTCGAGGTAGTTTATGTTTGTTTGCTTGTATTTATGCTGATTTGTACTGTCTGAGTTTCCTAGTTCAGTGGTTTGGTGTCTTTATTTTTTTTAAGTTCTCTGCCATATTTCTTCAAATACTTCTTTCAGTTCTATTCTCTCATATTTGTGTGTGTGTTACATTTTTTGAAATGTTCACACAGTTCCTATATATTCTGTCTTTTTCTTTCTTAATTTATTTATTCTTTGTATTTCATTTTAGAAAGTCTTTATTGACCTGTCATCAAGTTTATTGAGTATTTCTTGAGCCATGCCCAGTCTACTAATGGGTTTTGCAAAGCCACTCTTCATTTTTGTTATGGTGTTTTTGATTTCTAGCATTTCTTTCTTTGAGTTTATATTTGTCTGCTTACATTAGCCATTGTTCTTACTTGTTGTCTACATTTTTCATTAAGGCAGTTAATATATTAATCGAATTTATTTTAAATCCATTGTCTAAACATTCTCAATCTGTACCACATCACGGTCTTTCTGATGTTTATTTTGTCTCTTTAGATTGCATTACTTTTTTCCCTGCCTCCTAGACTGCCTCGTAGTTTTATCTGTTGTTGTCATTAAAAGCTGAGCATAATGTATCAAGCAATAAAATCTGAGGTAAATAATCCCTTAGACTGAAATTTTATGTTAATTTGGTTCTATATTTGGTTATATTCACCTTTTTGTTTCTTTGTTTTCGTTTTGGTTTTGTAATGGCAGATATCGGGGATTTCGAATTCCCCTAGTGTCCTTATTTTAACCCCCGTTTTTACTGAATTTCTAATGGCTAAGAACTCCTTAAACTGAGTCTGCACCTTGCTGTTCTTTCCGCTGTAATCTCCTAGTACTGTACTGAAGCCCTGTTGATGTAGTGATAAGAAGTGAGAAAAGGAAAAGATATCATAATCTCAGGATTAAATCCCATTCTTTTCATAGGCCTCTGTTTATAGGCTATGACTCTGAAAGGGTTTCAAAGTGTTTTTGTCTTCTTCCTCCCCCTGAGGTTACAGGGTTGCTAGAAGGAGTTAGCTTGGATAATTACCCTTGAACCTATGTGAGATAGGCTCTGGCAAAGCTTTTTTTCTCTGGAGACTAGATATTTTTTAGAATACATTGGGCATTTTTTACATGGATACCTGTTCATGCCCTCTGGTAAAGATGCAGGGTGAATTTTATTATCCTTCCCTTTGAGAACCTGATGGGGTCCTAGAAATAAACAATATAAAAAGTACAGAGGCTTTCCTAAGACTGTATGCCTCCAGAATTTTCTCACTCTCAAACTAGTCCATCATCATTAAATTACCATTTAAATGTTGCTGCCAGTTTATGCCTCCAGCAGATTCTGTTCTAGTTAATCTGATCTCTACTGGAATCTCTGTATTTGATTCTCTCTAGATTATAGGGTACCAGTTTGCCCTGCAACCAGCATTCTTTGGTGGGTTCAGGAAAAGTCACTGGTTTTCAGTTATTCATCTTTTTGTCTCTTGCTGTTCAGGATGGAGCAATGACCTACAGCTTTTTATATCTTGGAGCTGAATGGCACAGTGTTTTATTTGGCAATATCTAAGTCTTCCTGGTCTGTCCCATCCATAATGATCATGAGGTAGTAGATAGTTATTCTATTTTTTTAAATTTATTAATTTATTTAATTCTATAGGACTACTTGGGCTAAAGCCTAAGAGAATGCCTGATTGAATGTATGTCACCGGAGATTTAAAACCAATCTCTATATTATTCTCATTATGTCTGGCTTCAGGAGTTTTAGAAAAATCATTAATTTTAATAAGCGGGGAGAGAAACAACATAAGGAAACTAATCAAGTGACACTATGAACATATTATTTAGTCACAGTGAATGGTGTCAGAACTCTGACGTGTCCTTCTTAGAGCTGGTTATTTATACACACACACACACACACACACACACATACAGTCATCTCTGGATATAACTGTTAACATACTAATGTAATAACACTTAAAATAGTCAAGAAATATGGATTTTTACAGACATTACCATAAAACCACTATTACTGCTTTTTTCCCTTTATAATACCTTGTCTACAAATCTCATGTAGATGCCTTGCCCATTAAGTAAAGGCTGTGTGTCAGCTGTCACTTAGAAGATATTTAATAACCGGAGGAAAAAAAAAACAAAGTGAAAACTGCCAGCAACTAAGTGAAATTGTTCTTTTTGTGTAGATTTTATCCAAATGTTTTATGATTATTTTTTTATTTTTAAAGACAAATATACCTACATTTGCTGCCATCAAATAAGTACCTCTTTAGTGTCTTTGCTTTGACTTCACAACCAGAAGTGATTACTTTCACCAAGCAGACATTGGCAATGCCTCGTGACAATATTGGTTGTCATAATTTGGGAGGTTACTACTGGAGATTAGTGCATAGTGGTTTAAGATGCTCTCACCACACAGAGGACAGTCACATAAAACAAAGAATTATTTAAAAAATATATTTATGTTAATAGAGCTTCACGTTACAACACCTGACTTGGTTTCATGTATTTTCTCTGCCAAAGGCCCTTTCCCACTCCTTTCTTTACTGTGTTTGTTCTCCTAATGAAATAACTTCCCACTGAGTCTCTTAGCATACATATGTCCCAGTGCATATCAGTTTAGTAGGCAATCCCTTCTGAGATTATTTTTTGTTATTTCCAAAGACATCTTCAAAGATACAGATGCAAGAGGGTCAATCTGATAGTAGAATTCATACTCTGAGTCCTGGTTCATAGAAGAGCATATCTTCTTTGCCTAATGATATGGCTGGGCGATTGGGAGGAAGTATTTGTGGTAGTTCACAGGGCCTCTCAAATTGCACTTTTCTGGTTTAAGTTTTAGTTTACAGTTCTTTGCCTTAAGCTATATAAACCCTAATAAAATAGACGGTCACTTATGCCTTTCAGTGAACACTGGAAATTTCACTTTCCTTTAAATTTCTATAGTGACAATTATGAATGTAGACTGATAGGGTCGATTAATTTGGATAAGGCTAAAAACATTGCTATAATCTCTTTCACTTGATTTTTACATATTACAGGTGTTATTTGTAATATATAGCATTTCAGCTGGAGAAAGGCAAACTTTGTTTCCTAAACAGCTAAAACCTGCCTATTGAGATTGATGTGAAATCCAATATCACTTTTTGAGGATATTTTTCCATCTATGAATTGTATAAAATATGGTCTTATGTATAAATGGAAATAAAAATAAGACCAGATCCTTAAGGAAATGGTCTATTATATATCACTTACTCCCAGAGACTAACAAAATAGCATTTCATATGTATGCTTTGGATTGAATTGATAAATAAATGTAAAAGTTATCTATTAAAAATATACAGAAATAGGTATATTCTTCTCTGCCAAATCATTATTCTGATATTTTGCCAGTATTTTCTTGAGAATATGAATTATTTTTCTATGGTATTTAAGGGGCATTCAAAAGGTGCTTCTGGGAGTACCTTCCACAAGCAATATGAAAAGCTGCAAATAATTTCGCTCCCAGTATTACAATGAGATAACCTAGGCAATCTGCACAGTCATAGCTTATACTGAGTCTATCAGAAAGCTGATATTGCAAGGCAAATAGGTGAACTAAATTCTAGAGTAAGAAGCCCCTCAGGATGACACACAAATGAATAGTTTCACCTGCGGTAGAGTCCATGAAGAAAAGGTAGCAACAAAGAAATAAGGTAAGTTGACACAATGAAAATTGTAATGAATTATTTAAAGGCAGGCACAGGTGATTGTGACAGTTTAGACTATTCGGCAGCCCTAGAAACAAGCCTTCACTGGCTGCTCAGGAGAAAGGCTGGCAAGGCCATAAACCTGAGGGTCCTCCTGGTGACACAGACATACATATAGCAGCAACAAGCTGTCACTCGGGAACTGGGACAAACCCCAGACCCTTACCTCATATAAAACAAAAGCTTTATAGTTCAAAGGAGAGGCTAGAACCCTCCCCACCATCAGTCCAGGGGAATGGCTGGTCACTCCTAGTAAACAAAGGCAGAAAAAAAGGAAGAGAAAAAGAGCAGAGCAAAACAGGAAATAAATAGCAAGATAGTATTTTTTAAAGTTAAATATATTGATAATTATATTACATATGACTCTTCTAAATACTCCAGTTAAATGACAGAGATTGCTAGGTTGTGTAAAAAAGCAAGAGTCAAATATACGCTGTATAAAATAAGTCTATTATATAACACACTCAAAAAAGAGATTCAAAATACATAAAGTAGAAATAACAGAATTAAAAAGAAAACATTTATAATAGCATGAAAAACATGAAAACTTAGAGACAAATATCACAAAATATATGTATACATCGTGGAATAAAAAGTATTGCTAAAAAAAAAAATTGAAGACGACCAAAATAAATAGAAAGGTATATGATGTCCATAAACTGGGGGACTTGATAAGATTTCAATATTTCCTGAACATATACATATATATATATATGTTTTTTTCAATGTAATCTCAGTAACATTTCCAAAAGAATTTTGGTAGCAATGGACACACTGATGATTAAAAAATATTTTTTATGGAAAAAAGAAGGTGTGTAGAAAAGTCAAAAAATGAAATAGAAGAATAAAGCCGGAGAATTCAGGCCACCTGGTTACACAACTTAGTATAAAATTGAAATTATTAAAATGTACTTCTGGCTTAAGGACATGTAGATTAATGGAGTGTCCAGAACTCTACCACTTCATACGTTAAATTTTGCCAAAGATACTCAGACACAAATGTAATCTAAGGGAGAAATAATAATATTTTCAACAAATAAAGCTAGACATGTTGAAAATATACATGCAAGAAAATGTGAACTGTGAACCCTACTTTTACCATATATCAGAGTTTACTGAAATTTTAGCACAAAAAAATAAAATTTAAAATTACGAAATGTCTAATAGAAACCATGAAAGAAAATATTTCTGATTTAGGAAAAATTTTCTGTTTTAAAAATCATAAAAACAAAAACCATAAAAGAAAAAAATGATAAATCTGACTTCCTCAAAAATAAAAGCTTTGTATTTCATAAAACCTCTTTTAAGTCTATAAAAGGAAAAGTTAGCAACAGGCAGAAAATACTTTTAAAACATATGTTGATATAAGGATTTATATTCTGAATATATAAAGGATACTTATAATTCAATAATTAAAAAACAAATGATCTAATGGAAAGAAAAAAAACAGATTTGTATAAACACCATCAAAGAAGCACAAGATATGGAAAAATGGCACAAGATATGGAAAAATGCTCAAATTCATTAGTCTTTAAGGAAACATAAATTAAAAGCACAATAAATACCACTTCAACCCAGCTCCACCTGCAAAATACCAAAAAATAAAACTGGCAAGCCCTGACGAGGATGCAAAGCAACTAAAACTTTTATACATTGCTGATGTGAATGCAAAATGTTACAGCCACTTTGCAAAAAAATGTTCGACAGTTTCTCATAAACCCAAACCACCTTTTGCCATTCTACTCAGCGATTCCACTGCAGCCATTTACTCGTGATGCAAACACTGGCTCACACGAGCACTTTCAACTGAACGGCCATACTGTTTCTTTTATCCCTAAGCCCCAGACTGGAAACAACCCACTTGTCCTTCCCGGGATGCAGGGTCAAATTTTGGCAGGTCCATTTAATGGACGACTATTACGCAATTAAAAGATTTAAAAAATACTGATAGATGCGCCAACATGGATGAATCCTGAGGTGAAGGGCGAGAAGCAGACACAGAAGGCTTCATATTATATGATTTCATTTATATAATATTTTCAAAAAGGCAAACCTATAGAGCTAAAAACACGTCAGTGATGGTTATGGGCTCTGGTTGGAGTGAAGGGTACAAGGGGATTTTTTTTACATGATGAGAACATTCTGTATCTTAAGGGTAGTGCTCACTCATCTGTACATAATTATTGAAAGTCTTTGAATCTTTTGCTTAAATTTTATTTAATTGTGTGTACATAATGACAAAATAACACTAATAATTTGCTTTAATAGTAAGAGAGCTGCTTTACCCATCCTACACTTTTTGAAAGAGTAATAGTTTCTACTGTGAAAAACTTATATTTAGGTCAATATCAGTACATACTATATCAGTACCATCGCTAACAAGACACTATGAACATGGAACAAATTAAACTGAAGGTCACGACTTTTTGATGGGTGCTATTGATGTTATTTTTAAGTCCAAGGAATCTGTAATTTTATATTCTCCAGCAAATCATTCATTAAATTTAAAATATATTCAGGCTTGTTTCAGCAGCATATATACGAAAATTGGAATGATTAGCATGACCCCGGCACAGGATGACAGGCAAATTCGTGAAACATTCCATAAATAAATAAATAAATAAACAAGACATATTCATATTTAATTAACACTGAAGTTCCTCTCCTTGCAGAAAACTCCAATAAAATAAAACTGAAAAGCTTTTGTGGTGCAATTTCTAAAGTACGTTATCATAGTATCATAAACAGAAGATTGGATACTGTGAGATATTTTCTTATAATGTTCTTATCCATACATTAATTTAAACTACATAAGGCATTCTGTAAGCATAATTTGTACTCTGTGAAAGAAAAAAAATGGCTGAATTTTTTCCATTTCAATTTGACTTAGCAATTATATTGTAGGTTTTTAAATAATAGCTCTTACTCAGCCATTTTCAAAGCCTAATAGTAATTTTACTAAAAGCAAAGACAATTTATTTCTTTTTTTATGGCACACACTCAGTAATATGATTATAAAAAATGCAAGCTGAATACAGATATAGTTATTTAGGATTCTAGTTGTTGCCCCTTTTGTGTGTCAATGTGAATATGTATATACCTCTCACACCGTATTTCAGTTGAATGTTTGTTTGATTTGATTCATGTATTTATCTATTTATTCATTTAATTTTACTTTCCCTCTAGATTATAAGAGTCTATTAAATAAAACACAGAAGATGTTTTATATCTATTTCTCAACTCCAAGACAAAATAGTCATTGAGTATAAAATGAGGAATTTCGAGCTACATATAAAAATGCAAAAGGACTCCAGAAAAGTTTTAAACCATGAAGACAGTTAATAATGAGTCACCATGGTCTAGTTGGCAAAGAAAAATCACTTCTTGCTTCGTAAAAGCGGGTAACTCAAAAACGTTTATCCTCAGTCTCACTCTCTAAAACATTAGTAACTGTGCTCACCACATCAACAGGATGAAATGACACGCTTTGAGGACACCCAGCATCAGGCCTAGAGTGCATTTTGGTTAAAGCTGTAGAAGCTAATTTGTACCTCAAGGGAAAATGCATAGACTCGAAGTTTCTGGTAATACTGTAAATCCCTTCTAATTATTATATGTGTTGCTCCGAGGCCAGGTCCTATTAGTCTGTAAAAATATAGTATGAAACACGGAGTCTGAGCCTTGCTTTATATCATGATCCAGGCCACCCTGTTGAGGACCCTTGGCAGTGTGGTGGCTCTCTACCTGATTGATAAAATGAATAATCAGATTGACTTTCTTAATGTTAGTCAGGGACAAAGCACTGGTTTTAAAAGGGTGACCTGACCTTAATCTGGTGTTAATCCTAGACATAGTTTAAAAATAAAGTTTAGAGAGAGTCTTAAATTGCCAGTGGGTAGGTGTGGGTCCCAGGTCTGGCTGTGATCCAAGCTCGTGGCTAGGGGCAGAAATCTGGTGTTAGAATGTTACATTAACGTAGTAGGGCGCCTGCACCTAACTTATATAAATATGATTCAGTTTACTGTATCACACATGTGTGTAGAATGCCACTATTGTTCTCTGACATATATAAAGCCCATGCGGTCCCCTAGGGAGCAGAAGAAGCGTGCTCCCCACAACAGAAGTGCACTCCCCGCAATAGAAGCACGCTCCCCACAATAACGCTGGTGCCTGCCATAACACACACACGTATGTCAAGTTGCAGCGATGGCGAGGAAATCGATATCCAATCAGAGAGAGTCTAAAAGTTGGTTTTACATGATAAGCAGTGTCGAAACATTTGGTAAAACTTTTGCCTGTGGTAATTTGGAAAGGAGATAATGAGACGACAGAAATGACAGCTGGAGAGAAAATAATTTTAAATAAGGTGTTATCGTATATAATGATGGTCTTCCAAAAGACGTTTATGTCTTCATCCCTGGAATCTATAAATATATTACTTTACATGAAAAAGGGAATTAAGGTTGCAGATGGAATTAAGATTAGTAACTGGCTGACTAAA
This sequence comes from Pteropus medius, assembly GCF_902729225.1. Lineage (NCBI taxonomy): Eukaryota > Metazoa > Chordata > Mammalia > Chiroptera > Pteropodidae > Pteropus > Pteropus medius. The sequence goes on along the minus strand of NW_024349800.1, from coordinate 58,935,596 downwards.
ATAGGTAGGTTACATCAACTATCCGGATGCACCTCATGTAATCACAAGGATCCTTAAAAGCGCGACAGGAAGGCAGAAGAGAACCAGCGGCATGGTAAGATGAGAAGAATCCAATTGGACGTTGATGATTTTAAAGATGGATGAAAGAGTCCATCAACCAAGGACAGAGAGTAGTTTCTAGAAGCTGAAAAAAGCGAGAAAACAAATTTTCGCCAGGGCCTCCAGAAGGGAAGATAGCGTTGCCAACGACTGGATATTAGCCCCAGTGAGACCCATTTCAGACTTCGGACTTACAGAGTATAATAAATATATGCTGCTTTAAGCCACCATGTTCATGGCAATTTGTTATAGCAGAAATAAAAAATGAATACAGTGTGTTTCAGCTACTATGGGCTGCATTTCATAAGGTATTACAAAAAAGGGATGAGCTCAGAAAAAAAAGTTTGCTTGAACACCTGATGACATCACCAGAGACATTCAAACTACAAACCAGGAAAATCTATCAGACTGTCACCATCTGTCCTCACATCAGCCAGAAAAAAAAAAAAAACAAGAAAAGAACAAAAAGCTTTGAGCCTGACATCTAGAAATCTTCTCAAATGGCAGCCTTCCAGGCTCAGAAACTGGGTTTATGATTTGCTCTAATCATAAACCTTTGTTTTCCCTTTGTTTCCATAGAAATGACTCTTATTAAATACCTGATGGCTTGCTTACACAATACATTGTACCTCGGGGAGCCCACCTGCATTATGGCCTTCTGAAATGAGACACAGCGGTATTCTCAGAACTGAGTGATGGGGTCAATAAAATGTAGAGCAATCTAGCAACTTAGCTTCTGAAACGTTAAACTTTATTCAAAGTTTTAAAGGCAGGACAAAATGGGACCAAGGTTTTGCCACTCCCAAATATTTTTTCAGATATTGATTTTAAGCTGCTTAAGAAAAAACAAATACTCAGAAATAACTTTCGACCTTCCCCCTTTATCTGCCTGGAAAAATTCAGATAGAAAAGCCTGCTTAAAGGAAGAGAGCGTCACCTTAGCATCACAATAGAAACTAAATATGGCAAATGTGGTATATCCAAACAGTTGAAAAATATTCAGCACTAAAAATAATTGAGCCATCAAGCCATGAATAGACATGGAAGAACCTTATATGTATATTGCTAAGTTAAAGAATTCAGTTTGAAATATGCACTAGATAATTCCAACTACTTGACATTATTAAGAAGACAAAATTAAAGGAAAAGTGAAAAGACAAGTGGCAGCCAGTGATCAGGGGTCGGGAAGGATGCGGGGATGACTAGATGGAGCACAATGGATTTTTAAGGCCATGAAACCATCCCATATAGTACTGTAATGGCGAATATACAACATCATGCATTTGGCAAAAGCCATCGGACTCTAAAACACATCTTTCCTTCAAATCGAAAACTTCCCTGAAAATAAAGTCTATTAATAAAAGTCGCTGAATCTTAATTTTTGGTCTTTGAGTTAAAATTAATGTGGTTTATATACAGCAGTTTATTTGACAGCATCTAATTTGTAAGATACATAAATAGTTTAATTCTTAATTATGAACAGTTTATGTTGAAGGCAATAGACACCCTAGTGAACACTTAAATATCTTTTTTTATTATTTAGATTTTTTTCTAAAAATTTTAAATTCCATGTCTTCATATAAATTTCAATTTCTTATCAAAGTCTGAATATGTGAATTTTTTATCTGGTCCTTAAGTGTGCAAATTGACATCCCATACCGAATAGTTTAAACTATGATCTTTCAGAATCCAATAGTGGTAAGAACTGACAATACATTATGAGCATCTTTTGCTGAAATATGCATTTTTTATGAATCTATGTTATTTCCCCCTTTAAAACAGGAACCATTGCCTTTTGGAGTTCTAACAGCATCCAAAAAGGGAGTATTGTTGCAGAGATTTGAATGTTACAACAAAGCTCAAGTAAATGTGAAGGACATTTATTTTACTTAGCTAAAACCAAACGTTTAAGGAAGTGTTAAGATTAGTTGTCCAAGGGGACTGAAAAGTCAGGATGAGGAAGATGTCAAAATCCTAATGCTCAGACTTCTGGTCAGGAGGAAGCAATGAAGGACAATAGCGGAGGACAGAAAGCTTCAGCAAGGTGTCACAGCAAAAGCCAACTGTATTAGAAAATTTCAAAAACTATACTAGAAGAATTGCGAGGAATACCCAAATATTTGGTGGTACCAAAATAGTAAAAACAAATTAAATGAATCAGAATATAGGCCTGTCAACATATGGATTTTAAAATTACTCTTATGGAATAAAGATGATATGCATAAGAGAGATTTTTCTTTACCCTCATAGAGAAAATATCTATACAAACCTTGAAAAATGAAATGAAAGACTCAGCGATTCAGAAACAGCACTTGACTTAATTTTCAAAATGTGAGCTCTCCGAAGACAGGGGTGGTGTCTGTCCTGATTGACACAGACACAACTGGGATCACAGTAACCCACACTTGCTAAATTAATTCCTGAGTAAAGTCTTTAAGACTGTTACCTAGGGGGTTGTAGTGTATTCTCTATCGCAGTACCTACATTCACTGGCGAAAAAAAACCTTATAAAGAAACTGCAGTGTCAGCAACGTCCGAAGGATGACATTGGAAGTTAAATGTTAGGAGTTAATCAGATGTTCTTCCTAAATTTGACAAATATACAGTCAGATTCTGATTTATCAAAGAAAAAGTATTTTTGTTAAAGCAAAAATATTTACTACCACTATTTGAAGAAATTTTTATTTTTATAAACAAAAATCGATAGCCTCAAAAAGTTCAATTTTACTTAACTAGCAACTTATGAACACCAATTTCCTGAATTTGTAGATTAATTTGCGTTTTCATATTGTTTCTTGTTGCTGATTCTTGGGGACTAAATAAACTATATAGGGGAGGTGTAGGGAAAAAAAAATCCATGAAGATAAAGAAAACAGAAACAGATTCAGTAGGAGCTGAAACATTTTTTCCTCTCTAATTTAGTAAAATATGTTTATAAGAGTTATTGATAAATTATTTTAACTGCCAAAAGCTGAAGTTATTTTTTATATTATCAATACCTATATTCTCAATAGGAATTACCTATTTCATCTTGCAGTTATTTTATTCATTACCTTTACTGTCAAATAATAAAAGGTTCTTTTTAATTTAAAGAAGAGCAAGACATAATGCATTAATACACTTTTCCCTAGAACATGTCTTTACGAATTGTCTGTTTCAAAAGTATTTGGACTGGGATTGAGAGAAAAGCTGCCAAACTAAACTAAAATAGATGATTAAATCTCACAACATGAATGGATAATTCCGAACACACGTTTTCCCCTTAGAAAATTACAGAAACTAGATATTTAATTATCTCCTGAATGTTTTCCTGAAGAATATTTGCATTAGCTTCCCAAACTGCCTTATTTTTTGTGTGTGAATTTACTCACTTCAATCCTTAAGATAATGATCCCCTGGTCATCCATAATGTGAGGACCCTTCCCATGTCTAGTCACCGTAGAGTGTAACTTCCTGCAAATAATAAGCAAATCTATATTGTATTATATATACAGATATGTAATGTATTGTATATGTGAAAGTGTCTAGCATGTGAGATGCACAGAGTGGGCACTTAGCATCTAATTTACTATTAAGGCTCTCTTCTCCGTCTACTCATTTGGTTCAAGGGAGAGAGGCATCCTTGTCTGTAGTGTTTACTTTTATGTGACCATCCCACAAGGCTCACAAGATCAATTCCTCTGTGAATCTTATTTGATTATGTCAGTCTTCATTTGCTTCATATAATTTTCATTTTTACTTCAAAAATATTCTATTTCAGCATCTATATTTAAAAAGAAAAAAAAAATCTAAGACCCGGAGAGGTTAAGTGATTTGTCAGTCACTTAGTTAATGACAAAGCAATGGTTAACGCTCAAGTCCTGACATTTTGTGACACAATTCACAAAAATTTTACCCCTCTGGTTTACTACTGTACATAAAAACAGAATCTCATTATTATCTCTTAAATATATACTCTCTTATACAATTCACTAGTTGATTTTATTCTTTTTAAGGAGCAAAACCCAAGATAGCCTGATAAGTTGATCTGATGTTTTTATTTCCTACTTTAGAAGATTAGGAATATCTGATCTGCAACTTTACAAATTTCTTTCTCTTGATTTCTGGAGTATTCTGTATTTTCACCATAGCTATCCCATTCCCTTTCGAAAAACGAGAACCTTATATGGCTACTTTTACAAGAGTAACTTCTCCATCAATTTGTGTATCAATGATTATCTTTCTCTAATAAATTTTTCTGTCTACATGTTTATTCTAACTAAAAAAACTGCTCAGTTTTTTAAAATCTTACAAAATGAAAACTATACTAAATTGAAAATCAACCCATGATAATAGGAGATACTCTGAAAACTATGGGTTTCAATATCAAGTCTCTCAAAATATCCTTAAATTATACCCCCTTCCAGTTCATCTTAGTAAATAAATCTTTGCAATCAGTTCACTAAAAATGCTCTTAATAGGAAGAAAAAAGGAAATCACTAAATATGGAGTCCTTTATGACTTTCTGATTTCAAATTTACAATGGCATTTGACACTTTAATCAAAGCTTGCTTTTCTCTGCTTTCTAAGACATAAATGCAGATGTTTCTTAGTTCTTGACCCTTATTCGTATCTTCCCCAACTCTTTTTATGTACTCAGATGGAAAAATCCTATTTCTCTATCTATAGATTGCTTCTGTTTTATCTTTCACTTTTCCATAAGGGAATTCGTCTTCTCTTCATGTAATAATTCCCAAATCTAGATCTCTGGCTTCAGAAATATTTTTATTCTTGCATATTTAGTTTCTTGCTATCTACTAAACAAACAGCATATTCAAAAACAAACTCATTATCTATTCACCCTCAATTTCATTTTTTCTGTCAATGCCATTATTTAAAACTTAATAATGTGCTAGATTTTTAAAAAAATTTTAAACCAAATGATCGCCGAAATTGTTTTTCACAGTATTGCAATTTAAATGAATAATCAGATGAGCATTGTGTGGCTCATGAATAAGTCATCTCTCTCAGCACATAGAATAGATAGTTGGAGTGGTTTGCTAAAAGTGCAACATGAAGCAAAACACAAACATAATCAGACGGCACTGAATAAATTGGCAGAAGAGGGGTAAGTGTCAACGGGTAGCTACTTTCCTAGCCTTGGCATCTCTGGCCCTTAGACCTTACTATAAAAGACAGATAGACCTGTCTAGTCCAATGATGTATCTACATCCTGGAAGGATATCTTGACTCCATTTATTGCGGGTGTAAGAGAGACCAGTGTTTGGAATAAAACTTGCCTATAATAACAACCCATAGGTGCAATACAGAGAGCTCAGTACCTCTATATCTCTGGGGCCTGAGGCAGGTCCCATCAGATGCAGTCACAGCTGAACTGAACTGCTCCGAAGAGCTCAGACACACGCCCTCTGCTGATCATTAACCTCAAAGTCGCTCAGCCTGCCTTTCCGCATTCTTTTCCAGGTTTTCTCCAGTGGGGATCACCATCTGGAAATGCAGGGAGCAAACATCCCCAGGACAAGCTTTATTGCATCAGCGGATAAAGGCTACAGCCTATTTGGTGAACAATTCTGAGAAGCAGTCCTCATGGTTGTCAGAGGTCTCCTGTTGCTAGAGATAAAATACCTGTAATAACATCTCATGTTTCCTGCCTCATTCTCTCCAAACAGTTATTCCTGGGATCATCTTCCAAAGTAACAACCTGCATCCAAATTATTTCCTCGGGTTGTTTTTGGTGACCTTAAATTAAGAGAAGTGAAATCTGATGTCACTTTACTTTCTAGCTTATTAATAAATTTGTAATTATATTTGTGCAGGAAATATTTTCTTCTAAATTAATCTCGTTCATTTGACTTCCAAGTTCCAGAAAATTTCTCCTGTCCTATCCGGTCTCCAGCGTCTGGGTGAGGATGTGACTTTCTGCTTCAGTGTTCCTATTAACTATATTTTGGTATTTGTTTATTCACTTACTTCGACCACAATCAGAGCACGCAAAGCTTTTGACTGAGTCCCCACTATGTATTCTAATGTTTGAAAATATCCTCTACAAAGTATTGATTGTTCTTCATTTATTAATCTGTGGTACAGGTGACTGGAACTCCATTTTTATTCCAATCTCTTCCTCTCTGAACTAGGAGGCTTCTCGGTGCGCCTGTATTTTCCCTTTTCAGGCTTCATTCGTCTCTGTTATGATGAGCATATTGCTCAAGCTGTGGAACTAAGAAGAGAATTCTAAATATCATCTGGTGAAAAGGGTCTTTTGCCGTCCGAGCTGAAAATGTACTCCTCGTCGTGTAGCTCTGTGCCTCTATGTGTATAAAGTCAATTAATATTTCTTGGCAGTTGTGTCACTGAGACTCACCCCCATCACATTAATGTGCATGCATGGTCTGCAGGAAATGACTGGGCTGAGAAAAGACCTAAGTTATTATACCTAATAGCCTCAGCAGTCTTAGGTAAGTTATTAATCTTCTCTTGGTCCCCATTTTCACATTTTTTTAAATCGGGTGGTTTAACTTAATAATTTTGCAGGTGACTTCCAGCTAGAAAAATGTCTGCAAAAGATACCTTTCCTTTTGTATTTTCTTTCCTCCATTATGCAGAAAACGAAGAGGCTTTTGTCTTCCAACAATGCCCTCGCTTTTTCAGGACCAGACACCAGAATAACGTTTTCCCCAAATTCCAAATTTTGTTGTCCCGTAAACCCACAGAGTGCCCCTATAAGTTATGGTAGCTTGACTACGAAACTTTCAGTCGGTGTCATAAATTCCATCTGTTATTTATCCCTCAAACTCGAATTTGTTTATATGGCTTCCCGTCAGCTATTACACCTATATTTAATTTCTATTGTATGTTAATTTAAATCTCAAAGCCCAATCTGATGTGTTATTTCAGCATTTTACCAGAATGAATTACCGTTTTCTTTAAAACAATGAATTAAATATTCTGTCACTGAGAAACTACTTTCACTGGAATATATATTAACTAAATATACTGAAACTTTCTTAGGTTTTTCTGTTAAGAGATCATACCTTTTGGACAACTGAAAAAGCTAAGGGATTTAGGCCAAGTCTAATCTGCAGGAGTTCAACCCCAAACTACCACTCTTACTAATTCCATGGACTTTTATCTTTTGCAGTTTCTAATCTAAAGAGGGCTTGAAAATAAAATGATACAGTGTTCCTAGAACAACTAACGCAAAGCCTAGTACGTGATATACTCAACAAGTATTACCTCCTATGAAATGATAAATGTATTTTAACTCAGAGAGGAATTCGAAAGATAGATTCATTGCTTCACACCAGTTACCAGCAATGCAGGAACATGCAGTAAAGTTTAAAGAGTCAAAATATAGTGGAGGAAAATAGCCAAAGGCTTGCAGTCAGAGCTAGGCTCCTTCTCCTGTCTGCTATTGACTAGATGTGCGCCAACTGGCAAGTTGCAGAGTTTCCTTCAGCTTCATATCTCCCAGTAAAATAGGTGCCTTACTTACAGAATTTTCCTGAGCATAAAATCAGATTCAATCGTAAACACAGAATGACAAATACAGCCTCAGCGGGGAGTTGGTACTCAACCCACAATGGCTAATAATACCTAAATAAGTTATAGGCACCTTCGAAGACAGATGTATTTTTGCAACATGCCCCATTAAAAGGCCGTAATATAGACCATCTATCAGATAGCATGTCTAAATTTGTGATCAGTGCGATATGGTCATTGTGCAAATATATCCGATATTAGTCCTAGTCGTGAATATTTCTTTGGTGTGAAACCATTATTTTAAAAAACATGAGGTTTGTAGGCTATAACAGAAAGTTTCCCGTATCTGTGAGGGTTTTTCTAAGTAAATCTATAGGTACTGTTTAAAAAGAGAGGAGATAACTTTGTCTTGCAGAGGACCCCTGGAACGTTCCAGTTTCTAACTTTACTAAACTGACATCAATTCGACTTGTCTATGTATATGCCCTTTCCTCCAGGAAGCCTGCCCTTACCCAAGGTGAAGCCATCTATTTTGGCCTTCATAATTGCACATTATTTTATTAAAATCACTTATTTTTCACTAACATAGTGTTGAATGCAAAGTTGGAAACCAATACATATGTTCGGAATTCATAAATTACTTGTGATATCGTATTACTTCGTCTACGATATGTTCATTACCAAGGAGATACCATGCTAAAAGCATGTCATATAATCTGATGTCCCAGGAAGAACTTCAACATCGTGACTCTATGGGAGAGAGCTGCTAAATCCACCAGTGCAAAAACAAACGACCGAAGCTTTGGAGAATAGGGGTCTATTGTGAGGAAATGTTTCAATAAGATTTTTTGTCAGAAAAACAAAAGCTACTCTACGTATTCAAGGAATGAATGGTTGTAATAGAGAGAATTCAAGATGTATAAAACCATTTAGCAGTCCAGGGGAACACAGGTCACAGAAGTCAGTGCCCAAGCTCTCGGCAGCACCAAGTCTGATGGTCTGCACGAACCCCTCCAGAAGCCGCTTGCCCCCCACGTGAGCCCTCTGAGTACATCTCCTCCCATAAATCGCTTGGCACAATTGTGACCTCTGCTTGTCACATGCATCACAAATGTCACATAAGTGCATCAAAACAGGGACCAAATGCGGTAGCCTACATTGTTACTGTTCTTGGCTTTTCCTCTGTGATGCGGTGAGGACCCTAGAAGTGGCTGGCGGTGTTGGTGTGGTAATAATCGCAGGCTCTGCCAGAACTTAGACAGAACATTCTTTAAATTGTTATTTTCCTTACCAGATAACCAGAACGATTTTTATACAACTTGTAAAGATGTAATCATCTAGACTGCAATGTGAACGTGTTCCTGTGAGCTGTGCTATGTGAGCAACCATCTAATCACGCTTGGCATTGCTAGATGTGAAGGAGTGGGCGGTGATGAACTGTACACAGGACTCTAGCTGCTCAGGAAGAATATGTTCCACATTAAATCACTTCGTTGTCATGCCAATTTATATAGTAATGTGAATTTATAAACAAATTACTGATAACTGAGTTTATGGAATAATTAAATTATCTGTATGGAATAAATAACATACCCAAATAAGCTAGTACAAGAATATTTTCAAAGAAGGAGATTTACTAATTTTATCTATATTTAGATTAGAAATGACCTAATCAGGATTCTGTAGAAAAGAACACCAGAAAGGTTTATTTTTTTCCTTTTCTTTTTTTTTTTTCCTGTTTCCTTTATTTTTTTAAATTAGGGTATAACATAGATACAATTAAGTACACAAATCTTAAACATATAACTCAATAAAACTTATATGCCTATATCTATCATCTATCTATGTATCATCTATCATCTATCACCTATCATCTCTCTACATAATCATGTAACCACTACTCAGATTTGACATTTAGCATATTTCCTGCACCTCAGGATGACCTCTCTTGTTCTATCCCATTCAATACATTGCAGGTAACCCCTGTTCTCATTTCTATTATCAGAGATTAGCTCTGCCTATCTTTGAGATGCATAGTTAGTGAATTTTATGAATATTTTCCTATGTGTTTGTATTTTTCTTTTCAACATAAGGTCTGTGAGGCTCAATAATATTGTGTGTTATCAGCAGCTTGTTTATTTTTCTGTGTAGTCCTCCATTATGTAAATATATTTCGCTTTATTTAGATATCCTTTATTTGCTGTTTATTTAATTTGTTTCCACTCTGGCTGTTATGAGTGAAGCTGCTATGAACATTCTTGCGTACGCTTTTTGGTTGACATACACACTCATTACTCTTGGGTACATATGTAGGCATAGAAACGTTGGGTTATGTTTAACTTTAGTAGATATAAAACTATTTTCCAAAGTAATTGAATCAATTTAAATTTCTAGCAGAAAATACGGAAATTCCACTTCCTCTATATCCATCAGCATTTAGAGTGATCTCATGTTTTAAGTATAGTCACATCTTGTTATCTCTGTGTAGTTTCTTTTAATTACTACTAAATTGGTGTACAATCAAGTAGACTGCTTGCTGTACAGTTTTATGAGTTTAACATATTCATAGATTTCTGTAACCGCCATCACAACCAAGATGCAGGGCAGTTCCATCACTAGAAAACCTCTCGTGCCGCCTATTAGGGTCAAACCACGCCCACCTCTGACACTTTAATGCCACTGACCTGCATTCCATACTTACAGTTTGCTTACTACAGAATGTCATAGAAATGATATTATTATACAGTATGGAACCATTTGTGGCTGCTTTCTCTCACTCAGCATAATGCCTTTGAGATTCACACCGTTAAGCGCCTAGCCCAGTAAGAGTTAATTCCTTCCTCTTGCGGAGTAGTAGCAGCTCATTTTGTGGACTGTTTAACCATTTCGCCCACTGACGTACGTTTGGGTTGCCCCTAGTTTTGGATGACTATGAATATAATATAATCCATGCCACATAACAACCTGCCAAATTGTTTCCATTTTGTGTTCTATTTTGGTGATTTTATTTTGCATTTCTTAATGATGTTAAACACCATTTCATGATATTCATACATTATCTTGGGTGAAATGTCTAAGCCTTTTGTCCTTTTTTTATTTTTTTGATGTTGGAGGGTTGTTTGTTTTATAGTCCTCAGAGCTGAGGGTTCTTTAAATATTTTTCATTCGTTATCTCTTCTAGAAAAGCTTGTAAAAAGCATGCTTTGACCAATTTTTTTTTTCAAATTAGTGTCTAAGCTCAGAGTAGACATCTTCTAATAATAATCATGTTATTAGACATTAATAAAAAAATTGCAGCAGCTTTCTGTATTTTTTTTTTATCTAACCACTAAACCAAACCTTACATTATGTCCATGACCTATATCATAGATGTCAAGTTTCTTTTCACCCCCTCAAATTGCTGCTCCGAAAAAGCTTTTTCTCTCTATTATTCTATTATTTTGATTATAATAAAACATTACAATTGTTGGCTTAGTATCTGTCTCATTTGACAGTGAGTTTCTTGAGGAAAGGGTTTATATCTTATTAAAATTTGAGCCCTACTGAATGTCAATGTTATTTATTAAGAATAAATTTTGTTTTCTTCTGAGTAGTGACATTTAGACAGTCTTTATTTTCTCTATAATTTATTCATTTTATATAAATTGCTTTATATATATTTTCCATCATTTTATAGGACTGGTGTAATTAGAAAAGTTATGGGATTTTTTTTAAATCAAATTATTTATATTAGCAAAATGATAAATCATTAAAATATCTTAAAACATGAAAAAATTGTTAATTTATATTTTTAACTACTTGGTGAAATAAAGTATTTCTACATGATCATTAATTTATGAAAGATTCATTTGTATGCAATAAGCTACAGTTTAAAGCATGAAGAACTGGTATTCAAGACACAATAAAATCTAGGAAATGAACATAAAAATTATGTAACATTGGTCATACTGTTTCTCAAATTAAGCCTTATTTGTCTCAACTATAAAATAAATTCTTCTTGATGACATCTGAGATAACCTTCAGCTATAATGACTTTCTAGCCTTCGAAATAGCTTCGCTTTTTTCTAAACATAAATCAAAAAAGGAAAAAGAAAACACTAGTTTTCAGCCTGAGTTTCTTTGGCTAATGGACTTTCAAAAATAGATGTTAACCAATATACTACCATATAATGCCTCAGGCTATTTTCCATAAAGACACAAAGTAAATCCCTACAGAATTCTATTCCAAATAAGAAAAATATATTTTGTCACCTCAAAGATATTTTCAAAATTTCTTAGTATCACCATGAAAATCGAACACTGAGAAAAATAATATGGATTTTTTTAAATGGCATAGAAGGTCTATCAGTCTTTCAAAATGAGTAAAATGACACATGTTGGGCAGCAGACCTAAGCAGCCCAGGAAATGTAAACAGATATACAAGAAGTTGATTTTCTTTTTTTATTCAATGTGATCATATTGTGTTAGTAACTCATTTTATAGTTTAGCTTTCAGGATGTTTCTTTTTGTTTCCATCAGCTCTCTTATCCGTCACATTACTCCCTAGACATAGGAAGCTTCATGTCTCAAATAACATAAAATGGTAAAAGATTTGAATTTAAATGAAGTCTTTAAGACTCCATGCTTAAGAGCACTCTATTCTGCTCAAAGAGATAAATTTAAAACATGTTAATCTATTAGCCTCTTTTCATCCATTCCACATTTCCATAACCTTGATGATAAACCCCAAAGTACGATAGTCTAGAAAACTCTTCCTGATATTACGTTTGTTTCTCATCAGTATCATCTCTGACACTTTCTTCGACATTATTTGTTTAATCAACTACTTTAAAAAAATCCTTATTTTTAGAGAAAAGCTATTTTCTTCCTCAAAATTAGTTGCTGAGAATATAAATTAAAAACCTCCTCTTATTGTTTACTTTGTTTTGCACAAGTTCCTAATATTTACTACTTCGGTTTAGCACAAAGGAGAGTTGACCCTGCCCTCTGTACAAACAGAATATGTCCTGCAGAGAACAGATTACAGCCAGTTCTATAACTGCATTTTCACATCTGCCTAAATTCTGGCTCTGCTTACTCTGTCATACCTCCCACCCCACAGAATCTTCTGTCCCTATACTATTCCATGTTTTAATGGTTTCAAGATGAAATTAATTCTGCTCAGGATTTAGCATCAGAGAAACTGGAATCAAGCTCAAGATTTAAAAAAAAAAATGGTAATATAAAAATACTACTACTATTAGGAGCAATAGGAGTCATACTAATAGCTATTGAATGCCTACCATGTGTCATTGCTTAAAGAATGATTTCATTAGTTTCTTTAATATAACATTTTAAAGGGGGAAATCTTAGCCTCACTTTAAAGAAAAGAATATTGAGGACCAGAAAAGTTAACTGGTTTACTCAAAACCTCAAAAATAGTACAGAACTCAGCATCCCAACCCAGTTATGCTGAACGCAAATACTCTCTCCATCCTTCCCATGGTACTTCTTCCCATCTCTCTTTGCCAAGTAAAACTGTATTGTGCAGGTCAATTTATTTAACGTCTTTGAAAATGAGTTTCTTCCTCTAAAATATGGGGATAATATTATCTATATTAAATGTTTTTTGAGGACAAAATGTGAAAACATATGTAATGCCTAAACATAACATTTATTGAGAAGCAACTTTGTGGCAGACTCTTTTCTAAGTGTTCTCAGTATAACAGCAATAAATAAAACTGACACAATCTCCTGCCTTCAAGGCATTTTTATTCTACTGGGGAGAAACAGACAATGAGCAAAATAAAATATCAAAGTGAATGAATCCTTACAGCTATAGGATCTTTAGTTTGCCCAGAGTTGCTCAGAAGTGACTGGTGTTCTGTTTGCGATTAGGATGTTAAAAGATGCAAGAGAATGTTGATACTATCCATAAGAATGAGTAAAGCCAGATAATCAACACGATTTATTTTTCTTGACCCCATCAAAGAGCGGAGCTCACAAGGCAACAAAGGGGACTGGATTCCAGAGTCACGAACACCCTTAAGGAAGGTTGGAGATATATGAGCTGCTCCACTTTGATAAGCATGGGAGGGAGAAGCCCCTCGCCATAGCAGTAGGTAAGGATAAATCAGCTTCAATTTTAACAAGTTTCGAAAGGCCAAGTGTGGGCTAGCATTCCAAATTAAAATAGATCTGGACGTGGGAGAGTTCACACTTACTCAGAAGCTCTTCGTGTGTCTCTCCTGGGTATTCACGGAAAAGAACAGGGCAAGAGAGAGGCCTGAGGGAGGCCTACCTCCATGGCACAGTCCCCTGGGAGATGATGGCTACTGATTTGGGATAGGCACAAACATTTCTAGAATCCTTTTCTCGAGCATTAATAATATTAGTAATTATTAATAAAAAGGTTTAATGACGCTAGAAAATGGGCATCAAAACATCCGATACTCAAAAGCACTACTGGAAAAATAAAAACAGAACTCTCAGCCTTTCTGAGGTTACAAAACCCTCCCCCTACCCCAAGAAACACAAGTGATGAGCCAGGATTGTTCTACAAGGACTTTAAAATACCTATAGTCACTAAGGTAAACGTTTTAATGCGTTGTGGGTTGAAAACTGTGTCTTCAGAAATGATATATTGAAGTCCTGACACATTTATAAATGTGTCCTTATTTACAAATAGGGTTTTAACAGATATAATTAGTTAAGATGAAGTGAGGTCATAATGGATTAGGGTGGGCTTTACATCCAGTATGGCTGGTATCTTAAAAAGAAGACACAGATACAAAAAAAAGAAAAAGCACAGAAGACAATGCATGTGAAGCCAGAGGCAGCAATGGAGTGATGTATCTAAAAGCCAAAGAACACTAAGAATTTCCAGCAACCAATAGAAGCTAGAAGAGGTAAGAAAGGGTTCTTCCTTAAAGATTTTGGAGGAAACATGGCCTTGCTGACATCTGATCTCATACTTCTAGTCTCCAGAACTGAGAGAGAAAACTTTTATGTTATGGCAGCCCTAGGGAGCTACTACATAGTGTAAATGGTGAATAACTTGTACGACTAGGATAAAAAGTAGGGAATTTCAGCAGAGACATGAAAATTATTTTTAAAAGTCACCTGAGACTGCCAGAAAGAAAATATGACATCATAGATAAAATACGCCTTCGATGGGTATTCAGCAAAATAGAACTGAAGAATCAAATAACTTGAAGAGAATTTAATTTTAAAAAGTCTAAAATGAAGCACAAAGAAATAGAGAAATAAAAAACTCAGAACAAAGAATCTAAGAGATATAGGTCAATATCAAACATCTCAACCTCATTACATAATTGAAGACTCAGAAAAAAAAAAGACTGATCAGAAGAAAATGTTCAAAATAGAATAGTTGAGAAATTTGAAGAAGAATAAAAGAATAGAAAGGTTTTGTCTGAGATTGAGAACCAGGAAAAGGTATACATTCTTATCATTTCTATTGAGCTTTATACTAGAAGACTGGACAGTATAATAAGGCAAAACAAATAAATGTTTGAATAAATCATTTTAGAGATTATAAACTAAGAAAGAAATCATCTGTATTTGCAGACACATGATCATCTATAAAGAAAATCCCAGACTATACATAAAATAGCTATTACAAGTAAGTAATAAGTGAATATGATAAGGTCACAGAAAACAAAGTGAGAATGGCTTGATAACCACAGGAAACGGGGGAATTTTACTGGGGTTATTCTGATTGTACTAGTGGTTACATGACATGACAATAAGAGTTTGTCAAAATTGCAAATCTGTACAAGAAAAAGGATGACTTTCAATATAAGTATAAATTTGACCTAAAAATAAGCCAATAAAACATTATTGGAGAAAAAGGAACAGATGTAAATGTAAATTGAATGAAGAATCTAATTCCCCTGCCCTACCAAAGCCTTTCTCTCACCTTCACCTCTGGTCTCATTTAAATTTCCTGTGCTTGTGTGTGTGTGTGTGCGTGTGCGTGTGTGCACGCACGTGTGTGTGTGTTTGGGTAAGAGTTGAGGTGAGGTGTTAAAAGTATTCAGTGGGTTGATATTTATATTAGTTGTTTTCAATAACTGTTTGGTGGCACTCACATTCACTCCCTGGATGTACGTATCACTGATGAAGTCCTTGCTTTGTCAGCAAGTATTATTGAATTTCCTTCCGTGTTTTGAATCAGAATACTTTCAAAATTAATTTTAGTAGCTCTTCCCTGAGAAGTTCCTAAAAGCCAAGGTTGTTGATTAAACAAAAGAACTATTATTTCTAAAGACAGACTTCGGTTTTATTTTCCCCACACTTCATCTTTTGGATGATCCAGCTATCATTCATATTGTAAGAACTTAAAACTAAAAAGAATTAGAGAGAACCTAAGTTTTGGTATTTAATCTAAACATGAAGCATTTCCTTTACAATTTCCTTACCTCATGGTCTATGCTCTGACTATTCTCTGATATCACCAGTAATGAGTGTTTTGTGCCTTTCTTGGGTTACCCGTTCCGTCACTGAACAGCTGTTCTGTTGCTGTTTTGTTGTGGGTACTTTTGCTTTAGTTATAATGTTCTCTTTCTATTCATCTGAGTCATACTAATGCAGCCCTCTGGTATCGTAGACGTCCCCTGTATTTTACAATGCTTCCACGTGCTAGCCCGTATAACATGGGAAGATCGCAGATTTGTCTGTGCTCCACAGGCTAAAAATGGTCTCAATGACTTCTACTGTTCTCATGACCAGATTTCAAGCTCCCTGGCCATCATTTATGTTAAATATATTCATTAATATTCTTCTTATAGAGCATCAGCCAGAACTAAACTCAGTTTTTCTGAGTCTAGTATTGCATCTCTACTTTTACTGGTTTAGTAGTTACATCAAATGATTGCTTCAGTTTAAAATTCTCTCGTTTCGGTTTGTAGTTTTTAGTCTTCTACATTATTACAAAATATATGATTTTTATGTGATGTCATGCTACTGTACTGGATGGTATATAAGAATTTTTATGTTGAAAATAATTCATGTTGCTCTTCATATTCTATAATATGCCCATCTGTTCAACCTCTTGAACAAGAAGGGAAAAGGAAATTACTAACATTATTGAAGCACCTATTGAACACCAGGCACTATGCCATAACTTTTGCATACATTTTCTTCTTCATTCCCAAGTCAGCTCTGTAAAGTAAGCATTATCATTTCCATTTTAAATGAAAAGATCAGGTTCGAAGAATCTAATCTAATTAAACTGTCTAAAGTTATACTACTTGTAAGAGAGGAATAAAAATGTGAACCAACATCTGTTAGCTTTGAAGTCCAGTGATACGCATGACTTAAAATCTTTAAAGAAGAGAAAACCAGAATAGTTTGAATACATTTTACACTATTATTCATAAAAATGGACCAAACGAACCAAATAGTGTCATGATTTGTAATAACATGCATGTGACAACTTGTGAATTTTTTTTAGGTATTTAGGACAATATATATCAGCTAGTTAATACTCTGTCACATTTATAAGAGCTAGGATTTACATGTTCTGGAGCATTAAGGGTGAAAGTAGAAGTATTTTACAATGATTAAATCATAAAACCCCACATATGAATAATTTAATGAGTAATATATTCTCTTAAATTTATTATTATACTTATTGTGAGTAAACACCATTTGTGCCAGTGAATGCGGCCTTCTATCTGATTAGGTATCCTGGTTCAATCATTAGGAATTATATGCTAAATGGTATGTAAAGAACTGAAATTCTTCCAGAGGGGTCATGTTAAGCACACAAGAACACTTCCTTTGTGCTAACCATGTTCTCCCAATCTTACTTTTACCTGATTTTCAACTTAGACAGGTAAACCTATTCTTAGTCGTGGCTTCGACATTTGGGGATTTTGCCAGCACTTGATTTCTTGGTTCTTATATGGTGCATCTTGCACAGCAACACCTGCCCTAGTTCTAGCATTATAGGATCCAATACCGAAAACATATTCTTGATCATTGCATTGCTCTCTAACTCAACACTGGTAGTCACTGGATGACCACTTTCTGGTTCCCTGTTCCCAGAAGTTGTTTGAGAAGCAGACTTAGAGAACGTTTATATTTAGCTAGTTCAACTATTTCAATGATTTTTAATTAGCTTCCACTTCCTAACCTCAGAGAACAGCATTGGTTAAAACATCTTATCTTATTGGTCTGATTATTGATATTCCCAGCCATTACTTCTGAAATAGAGTAGGTGCACCCATATAGTTGTTGGTGCCAACAGAAAACAGCAAAACCATTTCACCAATGTGTGTATTCCTTACACATTTTAAAGCTTTTGGAGAAAGAGGTTGACTTCATCTGTAATTCTTGCAAGAGAATTGGCCTGGACTCCTCCTCATACTTTCTATTTGGCATTCAGGAACTTCAACTGGTTATTGTGACCATTCGAAGCCCACAAATCCCACTAAGCACAGGGAATGGCAGAACTGATGAATGTTTTTTGAAAACCACATGCTAATGAGACTGCAAAAGACTCAGAGGACCACTCTGTATGCATCTGAAAAAGAAATCTGTCCGATAATCATGATGCAGGTAATTTTAAAGAAAAGAAGACCAATTTTTAAACGGAATTTCTATGTCAGAGCTAGCTTTTTGATAAATGAATATTTCTTAACTATTATTGAGACAAACAATAGTAAATAGCCCTTTTCTCACTTTTGAACAGAGATACAAGAAAATAATCTTCGACCATAATTTATTTCTGTGTCAATACCACAAAACTGTGTCTAGTTTCTGAGAGATTTAAAGAATTAGGCAGCTGACAAGTTACACTGGAAGGTTAATCTTATCAGTCTGTACTTCTGTCCACATCAGTCTGCCCTCCTCACAATAAAGAGGGACTCTCTGTTGACAGTGCGGTGGTGATATGAAGCAGTGTGGGAGCATTATCCGAGAAGAGGCAACATCCCACTTTCGCTTCACCCAGAACACTGCAGTGTCATGACGATCTTCCTCGGACTTCTAGTGCTTAAAGAGGCACTGAAAGAGAATATCTCTGGTAATAATAAAAATACAATTTTAACAGGTGTAAAGATGATTCCGCTTGTCGCTATGACTAAATGACATAATTTACGTAAAGCACTTTACACTGTTGTTGGCTCATAACCACTCAAACATTGTATATTTCTCTCCTAATTGGGTTAAGGTATCTATATTATCGCTAATAAGGTATTCAGATTAACATCAATATTTATTTTGCTGATGTATAGGCAACATCTGGGTTGACTCAACTCTTTTGGCTATACTCTTATAGTTCACATTCCTAAAGACTAACTATAATTTTTAAAGTCTAAAAATTCTCCCTTCCTTCTAATCAAAATTACTTCATAAATATATTTTGAATATTAGATATTTCAAAAGTAAGAATAATAAAACTCCTAGAATCATAGACTATCGAGGTTGAGGTGACTTTATATATATGTTTTTCACCAGTCCCTATGTCTTGTTCTCAACCCTAATCCTACTTCGTGAAGGAAAGGAAGGAAAGCCATAGAAAGGTGAAGTCCTCTGGGATTTATAAAAGATGAATAGGAGAAAGGGCAACCTACAGAATTCTACCTACCGAAGTTGGATGTCCAGTCGAGAAGGTTTATATAATATACAAATGTTATATTTTATATTTTGTTCTTTGACTATCAAAACAATTTCACTGATGATCTGATGTGCTCAGAGTTCCTTACTTGGTCTTGTAATTCCAAAACCTGTACCAATATAGCACACCTCCCAAAAGAAGATTTTCTTCAACTGTCAGCACCCAGTGCCTCCAAATTGTGGCGCCCCATGACAAAACTGTCAGTGGATCTTGGCTTTTTATTTTTTTTAGGGCCCTCTTTATAATATGCATTGTCCATTACCAAATTATATGTAATTTTTTTATACTTGCCATTTCAAATAGCCTGTACATGCTTCTCCTCCATCAGTGTGTATAATTGAGATCTGACTTGGAGTTAGAGAAAGCTTATACTGAACAATTTCCTTAATCTAAAACAGTTTCTTTCACTCTTATAATTTTCTGCTTATTGCTCAAGCTAGAGAATAATAAATGCTTGATTACTTGTTCTTTTATAGCTGCAAGTATTGTCTGTTTCTAGAAAACAGGAGTGTTTATACATTACATTTTACAGCAGATTAGATCTATTACCTCATTACCTGGGGAGCAAGCCTCCATACATAATGTTTATCCCACCATCTTTCTTCTGCCCTACCTATTTCAATTATCTTTCTCCTCTTCTTATTGCTTGCCATGTATTGCCTGAATTACTAGGCCATGAAATGTTCTCTTTCCTATAACTCAGTCTGACATTTCCAAATCTTCCTTGTGAGAGTTATCAAAAAGAAGCACTTTATTTCTTTACAGAATTAATAAGATGTATGGTCTTAGTTGCAACCTTTTATCTAATTAGAGTAATACTGGAATGCATATGATAGAGGTAAATGTCTAAATTTACTTCTGGAAATACTAATGACTTTTAAATTTTATACTTTTAAAATTATACTATTCTTTGTTATTCAAACATATACAAATATAGTGAATACTGTCACACAAAACAATGAAGGTGAAAACAATTTTACTGTTTATTGCTGTTTGTGGTGCTCTGCCATAGTGATTTTAATTTGTGATTATAATTCATTAAGAACAAGAAAAAGATTTCTTGTTCTTATTAAATTTGTTTTCATTTCATTCTACTTGAATAATGGAAATTGCATCCTTTAAAGCACTAGCTCACAATTTCGGTGCATTATAAAGTAAATAACGTCAAACGCATAGGTGAAGATATTTAGGACTATTTTTAAGTAGCATCTTGAACTCTGTCCACATACAAAGATCAATTATGTATATTAAAAAGCAATTAGGTCAAACTAAAGCTTGAACTAGACATAATTGTCATTATATCCTGATTGCTTTCTTGATATTACAGTTTGAAAATATGACCGTCTGTGTCATGGGTACTATCTACCAAGTAATCATTCTTTTAGCTAATATTGATAATTATGCTTATAATTTTTCTTCACAATGTGTTTGAATGTTTATAGACAAATATATAAACTCTATGAGACAAAAGTCCACAATGCATAGGGAGATAATTGTTCTATCTTCTCTGGTCAGGCCATTAGATTTCTAAAATTTTACTATCACTCTCACAAGTACTTTTTAATGAGTTTATTCTTTTATTTTCCTCTGGCATTTATATGATTACAAGTCTTTATTTCAAATGTACTAATGTGAGCGTTTGAACTTGATATAAAAGAAGAGCATGACTCGTAATGCAGAAATAAGTAGCCTATCTGAAAGTAGGCACATTTAAGAAATATTTTCTTAAGTAAGGATAGGAGTTAGTTTCAAGAATATTCTTCTGTAGGTGGACCAATTTAATCTAAAGGAGCTATCTCCAGATAGAACATCTTAATTATTTTTTAGAACATAAGAATTGGAACCTAGACCAGATAAATTTAAGTAAGACAGAAAAAGTAAAAAAAAAAAAATGACCTCCCTCCTCCAAAGAAGTGACAAGAGAGTATTTACATGTGAAGAGGTAAATCAACAAGTGAAAATTTAATACACTCACTCACATTTTCACAAGATTAAACTTATACATGTGAATACTGAAAAGAAAATAATGCTAAATCTTCATTCACTTATTTAATCTATATCTTTTTGCTAATCCCTATTAGGGGTCTAACTCACTATTAGCCACATGGATCAAAAGTTGAAAAAGTAATACAGTTGCTTCCAAAGAGTTTACTAGTAAAGATACACACACACACACACACACACACACACACACACACACACACACACACACACACATACACACTCATACATAATTATGTCTTCTATATTAAAGGTGATACCAAAACACTGAAGTAAAGTACTGCTGAACATTAAACTAACAAAAAGGAGGTGTCCTATTTACCAAATTTTCGGTGGTAAGAATAGTAATATGTGTTCTTTAAATAATACATGCAAAGGCATTAGTGCACAACTATGTTTAATTCCAGAATGTGAATTATGTTTATTCCAGATGTGAATTTTTTATTGCTTTCATGGTATACTTTTGTACTATTTTTTGAATTTTGATGGATTGGCGGATGCTATGTGTGGACTACCTTGGAAGTGAGAAATCTCTGGGTACAGAAGCCTTAAAGAGGTTCTCACACTTTCGTAGGCTATACCACCAGGAAAACCATCAGATTCTCACTGTGAAGATTTGAGAGTTTCACCTGTGGGTCTAGCAGAAGGAGAGGCAGCATAATTATTGTGAAATATACACAGAGCCTTCTCCATTGCAAACACCTACTCTCCAAGAGAATACACTTCTCCAGAGCCTTCTTATCCCAGCTTTGGGGAAGAGATTTTTCTCTCACTCCCCCTGATCTGGCATTACTGTCTCATCCAAGGCGGAAAAACAAAAGAAAACAGTGATTGTGCCTTCAAGGAAATAATGATGGGAAACTACAGTCAGAAAAGGCGGTAGGTCGTGGGGGATAAATATGAAGGTCAGGGCCTGAAATATAGTCCCACCAAAACACTGGGGTTTATTTGGAAGAGATAGGACACTCCCTCTTCCCTACTCCTACCACCACTCCAACAGGAGCCCAGTTTAACAATAGTGGATTCCATCTGAAAGATCTGCAAGGCATAGATACTTATTGAGGAATATTTAAGGGAGCCCAAAATCGAGAGAAGATTAAAACAAGGACCACAGATGGATTTGAAGCCTCTAGCTACAACGACCATTAGCTATAACAACCTATAGCTATAACAAACATTAAACAAAGTCCAAGTCATAGCCGAATTAACATAAATCTCCACACTAAGGTCCTGTTTAATTCAGTTCTTATTACTTGATATAAAATGTCTGAATTTTAGAAAAAAATAGAAGAAATTAAAAGTCATGTCAAAAGGCAAAAAAGGATATGCATTATTGGGAGAACAGGCAATAATCAGAACCAGATTCAGATTTGTAGGTATTATCAGAGAAGGAATATAATACAGCTATGATTAATATGTTAAGGACTACAATGCAAAGAGTCAAGAACATGCAAGTGTAGATGGGCAATGTAAGCAGAGGGACAGAAGTTCTAAGAGTCCAGGAAATGCTGGAAATCAAAAACACTGCAACATAAATAAGGAATGCCTTTGATGGGCTCATCAGTAGACACAAATGGGTGAGAAAAGGATTGGCAAGCTTGATAATGGGGCAATTTAAACTTCACAAAATGAAATAAAAAGAGGAAAACAAGTTAAAACAAAAACAGAACGTCCAGGAACTGTGGTGTGATTTCCAAAGATGTAGCAGAGGCATGATTAGAATGACAGAAGAAAAGGAGAAAAAAAATGAAGCAGAAGAAATATTTGAGGAAATAATGGCTGAATTTTTCAAAATAGATAATAAATAATAAACTGCAGTCCCAGGATGCGCAGGAAACACCAGTTAGAATAACTACCAAAACAAACAAACAAACAAACAAACAGAAATCCTAAGCATTTTATACTCAAATTGCAGACTACCAAAGACAAACTCTTAAAAGAACCCAGTTTATTGGAACTGGGGAACATTTTTCGTATAGAAGAACAAGAATCAATTACAGAAGAGTTCTTAAGAAAGAGAGTGGAGTTAAATACTTAAAATGTTGGGGAAAAAAATAAACACAACAATCTAGAATTCTAAAGCGGCATACCTTGGAGATATTGTGAGTTTTGTTTATGACCACTACAATAAAGAAGGTAGCACAGTAAAATGAGTCATAGTCTTTTTTCTGGCAGAGGTTCTTGCCTTCTATTTGTAAAAATGCAACATCTGTGAAGCACGATAAATCGAGGTATGCCTATACACAGGAAATTATTACTCTAAAAGTAAAGGGAAAATAAAGATTTCTTCAATTAAACAAAAACTGTGGGAATTTGTTGCCACTAAATCTACCCTACAGGAAATGAAAAAAATCCTTCAGGCGAATGAAAAATTATATAGGCCATGTACGTAGATCTGCATAAAAAACAGAAGAGTAACAAATAAGGAATAAATAAGTGTAACATTATAAATAAAAAATTTTTATTTTTAAAAATTTTATTATTAAAAATAAAAATTTAACTGGTTATATTAAAATATATAGTGTATTTATAGCACGTAGATAAGTGAAATTAATAACAACATCACAAGGAGCTATAAGTAGATAAATACTTGTTTATAAGTCCCTACACTACACATGTATAGTACTATTTGAAGGTGAACTTATATAAGATAAAAATGTATATTTTGGATTTTAGAATAAGCACTATTTTTTAATACAATTTATTTGCTAATTAAGGAGATAAAATAGAAGCATATGGAGATAAAATAGAATCATACGAACTAAAACCAGAAAAGGCAAAAAGAAAAGGTCAGGGAAAGAAACAAAAAAAATTCAATAAATATTAAGTAGTAACTAAACAAAACTAAGTAACCAAAGTTACTAATTTGATATCACAAGCTACTTCAATAATTCACTTTAAATGTGAATGTTCTGAATACACCACAGGAGATTGTCGGAGAGTAAAAAAAATAAAGAAAAATTATGTGTTGTTTAAACAAAGCCCACTTTACATAAAAAGACACATTTAGGTTAAAAATAAAGAATGAGAAAAGATATACCATGCTACCACTTAACAAAAGAATCGTGGAGTAACTATTGTCAGAAAAAGAGATTTCAAAAAAAAAAGCTCATTATCTGGGATATAGAAAGGCATTATATAATGATAAAGGTGTCAATTCTCAAAGAAAACATAACATTCTTAAACGTGCATGTAGGTAACAACAGAAGGTCAAACTAGATCAGAGGAAACTTGATAGAATAGCAAAGATAAATAGATAACTTCACTATTAATGTCAGAAACTTCAACACCCTCTGTTAGTAATTGATAGATCAAGCAGGCAGAAAATCAGTAAGGACATAGCTGATCTGAACTGCACTATCAATCAACTTGATCTAATTGACATTTATGGAACACTCCATCCAACAACAGCAGAATACACATTCATTTCAAGCTCACATGAAGCATTCATCAAAGACCCTACACTGGGCCATAAAACACAAATTTAAAATGAAAAAATAGAAATTCGGGGACTTTCTACTATCTTTCTATTTTTGAATTCTACTTTAATTCCATTTTGATATGAAATCATACATATGTAGAAAGTCCCCGAATATTTGCAAATTATATATCACACATCTAAATTACACATAAGTCAATGAAGTCACAAGAAAAGTTAATTTTTTAACTAAAATAAAATTAAATCACAGCACATCAAAATCTGTGGAACACAGCAAAGGTAGTACTTAAAAATAGAATTAAATTCACACATTAGAAAAAATATCTAAAATGTATAACTTGTGTTTCACATTTAGTAAACTACAGAAAGAAGAGAAATTTAGGGCTAAAGAAAACAAAATAATTAATTAATTATAGAAATGATATCAGTAAAATTGAAAACATGAATATCATGGAGAAAATCAACAAAGCCAAAAGCAGGTTAATGTAAAAGATGAATAAAATGGATAAAACTCTAACTGGTCTAACCAGAAAGAAGACACAAATTACCAATATCAGGTAGGAAAGACAAGTAACCTTTACTTATCCAATGTATATTAAAAAGATATAAACAATTCCATGATTACAAATTTGATTACTGAGATGAAATACACTAATTCCTTAAAAAACATAACTATAAAACTCACACATGGAGAAATAGATAATCTAATAGTTCTATATCTATTTTAAAAATTGAAAACATAATAACATTTCAAAGAAGGTATTTTTCCCAAATAGTTTCACTGATAAATTCTATCAAATATTTAAAAGACAATACAAATTCTTCAAGATTTCTTCCAGAAAACAGAAGCAAATAATTCCTAACTCATCTTATGAGGCCAATATGACCCTAATACCAAAACTACATAGAGACAATAGAGAAATAAAAATTATAGACTATAACTCCCATGAATTTAGATTTATTAAAAAAAACCTAGCAAATTCTACATGTACGAAAAGGATTATATGAAATGGTTGCGTGGAATACTCCCAGTATGCAAGGCCGTTTCAACATTCAAAAGTCAATCAGTGTAATTTATTACATCAATAGGCTACAAAAAAAAAATGGTCATATCAATTGATATAGAAAAAGAATTTGACAAAATTAAACATTCGATGATAAAAACTTTAAATTAGAAAAAAAATTTCAACCACTTTTATTCAGCATGATGTTGCTAGTCCTAACTAGTGCAAAACATAAGAAAAAAGAAAATAAAATATGCAGATTGGAAAGAAAAAAATAAAATTGCTTAATAAGTTAATGACGTGATTATGTGGAAAATTCCAAATATTCAACTAAAAATTTTTTGGAACTAATATGTGAATATATGAAGATCAGAGGATTCAAGGTTAGCATAAAAAGTTACTTGCTTACCTAAATACAGTACTAAACTATTAAAATTTAAAATCTTTAAAAATACCATTTATAATGGCACAAGAAATGCAAAATATTTATGCATAAAACAAACAAAAATAGATGTAGAATTTGTTTGCAGAAAACAATACTGATGAAAGTAATCAAAGAAAATATAAAAAAATATAAATAGTCCACGTTCATAGATTGAAAGATTTAATAGTGTTAAGAAATTAATTCTTACAAATTTGATCTATAATTTGAACTCAATGCCCATAGAGATCCTACCAAAATAATTTTTAGATATTGGCAACCTGATTATATGAAAAGGCAAAAGACCTCAAAAGGCCAACACAACACTGAAGAAGAAGGTTGGAAAACACATATTACCCAATTTCCAAACTTATTATGAAGCTAAAGTAATTCAGTCAGTACGGTATTAGTAAAAGAATAAAGGCATAAGTAAATGGAACAGAATAGAGTCCAGAAAGGTCAACTGACCTTTGACAAAATTACAAAGGCAGTTTGATGTAGAAAGGATAGACTTTTCAAAAAATTTGCACTTTTTATATACTTAACTCAAAATGAATCATAAATCTATATGTAAAATACAAATATATAAAACACCTAGCAGAAACCACAGGAGAAAGTCTATGTGATCAATCTCTCTGATTTCACCTATGCCACTGCTTCATGCTCTCCCTTCATTCCTTATTTTCACTCTGATTTTCCAAACCCGATAAAATATATTCTAGGAATTTATATGTTGTCTTATAAATTATTTTAGATCAGGTAATTAATTTCTAGATAAATTCAACTAATTTTCATTTGAGAATTACATATTTATTCGATTTAATAATCTATTGTTTTGAATATGTAATTTGGTTGAAAAGGAAAATCTTCTTTTGCTTTGGGTTAAAGCCAAAGTATCAAGAAACATTCGAACCCCCAAAGTAAGTGAAAGTTATCTACTGTTGAATAACTACTACTGCTTGAGCTGTACTAGCAAACCTTTCTTTCTATTTTTATGTTCACTTTCAAAATTTATTAGCTGTTTGAATTCTCAAAGAATTGAGCAGGCGGGTAGCCAAGATTTTATGACGATTTATAACTATATTTCATTAAATATATGTCTGGAACTAGTGCTTTCATAGGAAAGAATAGGCTTTTAAATTTTGAAATGTGGTAATACAGGTGATGGCCAAAATAAAGCAGTAAGGAGAAAAATGGAATTCTATAATATATCAAAAATTTATTTGAAAACATAAATAGAAGTAATTTTTTTTCTTAAGCAATAAGGAATTATGTTTGTTATTTTCAACTCATTGAGAGATCTATCTTCATGGGATAAATTATAGTAGTTATTATAAGTTAAAAGCATATCATGATATGGACAAAAATTGAAAAACAAAAAAAAGAAAAAGAAATGAGGAAAATTCAAAATGGGACAAATTAAGAAGATGGAGGAGATATAAGAGGTAGAGGGTCGGCAAAGGGACTCCTGGAAAGCCAACAGGGCTGCTGTTTCAAAATTAACAAAAGTAGGCTGAACATAGTATCTGAGATTTATTAAATATTTATTAAATATATTGAGAAATAGGATTGTCTTTGATAATTTAAGTTGGCCTTTGAATTTATGTTTTAATACAGATTAAAAATTAATGTTCCATATTTTTTTATCTAGGAGCACCATACTTAATATCTCTCATTTAGATGATGGCTGTGAGTCATCTGAGTGCAGATTTGAACGACAGATATACTTTTGGAGCCAAACCTGTTTCAGAGTATGTACTGTTGACCCTGAGAAAGAAGATACTTATGAAGAAAGGCTCCTGTGGCTAACTGGACTCAAATTTAAAAACAGAGCCCAGCAGCCGTTTATAAACAGGGGCTTTTCACACAAACAGAGCGTCAAGGAGAAGCTTGCACTAAGCTGCCCGCTTCCCGCACTGAACTGCCTACCTGCACTCTGTTCCTGCCATCTGAATCAACCTTTATACAGCGGTTTCTGGAAATGTATTTCAATCAACAAGACCGAGACTTGCCCCATCCAATCAGAGCCATGCAGCTATATCCCCATCAACATCTTCACTGACCAATCAGAGCAGCTCCATTCTGACCAATCAGGACAATGCCTTTTGGATCAATCAAACTGCAAGGATTAGGATTTCTCATTTTCATGGGTACCGGCCATTCAAGGAGGAATGGCAGAACTTCTCTCTCTATAAATTAGCTTTTCCCTGGCTTGGAAAGCATACCTTCTCTTTCCACTGACGACTGAAGGCTGCACTTCCGTACTGGACCGGAAACATGGTAGAGCAGAGCAGGGCAGAGCGGACCAGACCAGAACAAAGTGGAGCAAACTGTCTAGACAGAGAGGGACCGCTACTGAGAGCCATCTCATAAGTCGCCATGCTGTCCCACAGCCATGCTGATCGCAATTGTGCTGTTTGTACTAAATAAAGTTTCCTCCTTCGCTGCACCCCACATCGGGGATTCCTGTTGGCCTTGAATTGGTGCCAAGACCATTGGTTGACTTTACACATGAGCAGCCCTTTGGGATATGGTGTGGGCTTCTTTCTCTGTGTTTTCCAATACATGTACATTTAGAGAGAAATTTTCCTATCAATAAAAAGGAGATGTGTGTGTGTGTGTGTACTTACATTCTTATTACAAACCTTTATATTGCCATAGCAAGTTTTGAAATCTATAAATCCATATCATCAAAAAATTACCTTGCAGTTACTAAACCTGATTCAATTCTTAGAAATAACTGTCCATAAAAGTTATCTTTTATAACAAATTTTTCTATGGAAAAAGATAAAAAACTCAATTTATTTTTTCAATATAGAACACTTTTTAAAATAGCTGTTTATTAAATGACCATCGAATAATAAGCCAGCAAGCAAACTAACAAGTTGTCTTCACTATGTTAGCTTTTTAGAGTAAGCATTACCTCAGGAAAAATTCCCAAACTTGTTTCTGTTACTTTTGTCGTTTTAATAATTCTCACAGGTATTAATTATTTATTCCATTTGTACTAGGCAATACTTTCAGAGCCAAAATCTGTTAGTTTTATGTCCGGTGTTTGACATATAATAGCAGCATGACATATATACAAACAAAACAGGTCTAGTACAACCTCTGAGATAGGGCACACAGCCTGCGTCATGTCACATAGCCTGCTTTCCTGACCATGGTAACCTAAGTTTTAAATAATTTTGACGTGATAAATCTGCAAATGTCTCACTTTCTACTTTACTCCAAGATACTAAAACTGAGGACAAAGAGATGAATCACCCATATCCTCAGTCTCTCTTGCTGCTCATGAGGAAGCATTATGTATAAATATAAAGTGATGATGTGTTTACAGTCAAACCTTCCTTGATTAAAACAGAAAGAAGGCTGGCTATGAGGGAGGATTTTAACCAGCTTTTGCATTTCTTTTTAAAATGTATCTCCCTAGTGTTCAGCAGGCTTCATCTTGCTGAATGTTAGAAAATTATGCTAATTAATAAACAAATGAAGACAGCAAAAGGGATGAACAGAACATTAATTTATCCTGCTTAGGGCTTTAAATAAAATCTTCTCAGCCTTTTAGTAACACACAGCTATTAATGAATATTTTTATCAATTATTCTTACCCAACCACATGAAAAGAGTCATTTGAAATTCAATATTTAAAAGAAAAAAAAAGCCACAAGAAATTGCCATGCCTAGCTCTGCAGAACAAGAACATTTTGTGTTTTATTTTATTTCATCTTGTTTTAAGCTTGGTGGGTTAGAATTTGTTAGCTCATTGGATTGTAAAATATACCTCTGTAGAAAACTATTATTGGAGTGCTTTGTCATCGAAGCATAGAAGTTGGCATCCTGTAGGATTATCCTGCTAGTGATTTCACATGCAGGGCCCATTGGAGCTGCATCTATTTGTTCTGCTGACAAGCCACAGAGTTTAGACTTGTAAAAGTATGGTGTTATGTTTAAAAAGAAATAAAATATTGAGAGAAGGTCCACAGTTTTAGGAAGTAGCGAATAACTGTCATTGGAAGTCACCGTGTTTTTAGAATATGAGGTGCTCGATTAATGTGATACACTGTTTATTTACGGGCCTATCAGCAGACATGTTGTAGATTTCATAAAAATCTATAAAACCTACAGTATTCCCTGTGTCAGAGAAAGAGGTCCTTTTGTTTCTTTGTAGAAACCTACACAGGAATACGGATTCTTGCGTAGTTGATTGCAATCTATGTCACATAGAAATAAAGAGGACAGAGCAAACCATGGATGGCTTCTGGATAGGCAGAAACCCTGACAAGAAGGTGGTTATGAGGGTCTGAGCAAAAAGCCACAGTGGAACAAGCCCAGTGCTGAAAAGTCAGGGAATTGTTCCTATAGAAAGAATGAAGTTTGTTATAGCTTGAAAGGGAGAAAGTTGAATGGACACCTAATCTCCAAGGAGAGCAAATATTGCTTATGGAACAATGAGCAGTGGCCTTTTCCATTAACTGAGGGAATAAGAGTTTTAGCAAGAAAGATTTAGGTTAGCCTTGAAAAGAAACTTGTGCTGCAGAGTAGGAAACAGAAAATTCGTGCTACCAAGTAAAACTCAGATTATCTTTGTGTAGATATATCTATATTACTCTGAAATCTGTGTATCGATCAACTCCATCCGAAACTACAAATTTATTTTCAGTTTACTTCCCAGTTTTAAACTCTGCATCATGGATTCCAAAAATAGAGGGCTTATGATTGGAACCAAGCTTGAGGCCACAGTTTTCTATATATTCCAAAACCGAAACTTCATGGAGTTAGAAAAATCTCAGTAAAGAATTACAACACCAAAGTCATCCCACAAGTGATATCTGCAGTTCTCATTTAAAATAGGCATACACGCCCCCACACACGTGTATGTGTTAATATTTTTAGTATCAAACCCAAATTAATTTGGTTAAATTAAATACCTTTTTAGGGATAGCCCACTTCAAATTTAGTTCTATGCTTGAGATTTTGGAACATTAATCCTTCACTAAACACATCACAATCCAGCACAGGAAACAGATGAACAATGCGATTACTATAACACAATGTGATGAGCAATAGCCATATGGGAAAGTTTTGAGGACAGACAGAAGAAAGAATTCTTTCTTCTGATCGTGCTAGGGGTATAAAATGTTCCTTTCAGAGGAAAAATGACAGAGAAAGTGACATTGAGCTAAATATTGGATGGTCATCAGCTTTATACTGGTTGGAAAAGAAGAGAGTAGTTGTTTCAAGCATAGAACACTATTAGGAAAAATGCGGAGGTGTACTATTGGTAAATAGTGAGATATTAGCTGTATCAGTTGATGAGATGCAGCACAACTGCTGAGGAGAGGGGAAGCAAGGAGGGAGAGGCTGGGAAATGGAAAAGTCATAATGACAAAGAGGAAAAAAGACAGTATATGGAAAAGCTATATAAGTTGGGCTACAGTGTTAGGGATATAGAGTGATGCTGTAAAGCTATTAGATTTTATTCTTTAGGCGCAAAGTCTTTAAAATGTTTGAGCATGACAATAACAAGCCAAAAAATAATTTTGCCAAGATGACTGAAACAGAATGGGAGAAAATAAGAAATAGGGCAAGGAAGACATGATGAAAACTATTACAACTATCCAGAAAAATGATAATGGCTGGAACTCGGCTGTTCAGGAATTGGTCCATTTTATCTAGGTTGCGAAATTTGTAGTCACAGAGTTGTTCTCAGTGGTCCTTTGTTATCTTTTTAATGTCCATAAGATCTATCGTGATGCCCCTCTTTCATATCTGTTATTAGTAATGTGTGTCCTCTCTTTTTTTTTTTTTTCTTAGTTAGCCTGGCTAGAGGCTTATGTATTTTGTTGATCTTT
Source organism: Pteropus medius (assembly GCF_902729225.1). Taxonomy (NCBI): domain Eukaryota; kingdom Metazoa; phylum Chordata; class Mammalia; order Chiroptera; family Pteropodidae; genus Pteropus; species Pteropus medius. The sequence continues at coordinate 58,903,674 of NW_024349800.1, read as the reverse complement.
TGCGGTCTGGGAGCAGACATTTTATGATCTATTCTTTTAAATGTGTTAAGGTATGTTTTATGGCCCAGATGTGCTCTGTCTTGGTGAATGTTCCATAGAAGCTGAAAAGAATGTCTATTCTGCCGTGTTCAGATGAAAGGTCTATAGATTTCCATTAAGTTCAGTTGATTGGTGGTGGTGAGTTCAATGCCCTTACTGATTTTCTGCCTGTTGGATCTATCCATTTCTGAAAGGGAGTTGTTGCAGTCTCCAATTGTGATAGTGGACTCATCTATTTTTCTTTGCAGCCCTGTTAGTTTTTGCTTCACGTTGTTTGAAGCTATTTTGTTAGGTGCATACTCTACAATATTTTTTTTTGCCTAAATATTTTGGTAATGATATTTTCATATGTTGATGATTTTATAATTCAGTCTTAAGGCTAGTTCATCATTTTTTTTTTTAGTACTTATAATTTAGAAAACTAACTTGACTATTTCAGATTACAGTTTAGTAGTAACGCCAAAATGAATTCAGAATGGAAGACATTAAGGTACTATAGGAATTTGAATGGTGTAAAATGAGGGATAAACAATATTGTGAGTTTCAGTTTAGGGCAGAAGAGGGCTAATCTATATCTAACTCTAAATCTAAATCCAAATATCCCAGTCTAAATCTATCTCTATCTACATAAATATATATGTATGTACATATATATAAATACATATATACACATATGTATGTGTGTATATATATATATATCTGCTAATAAACTTTTAAATATTTGTAAAAGTTATATTATTTACCAAATTTACAGATACATAAATATTTATAAAACATCTTTAAATGGCTCTAGATTCTCCCTCTCTCTTGTTTTAAACATCTTTTAGTTGTCACTCCATCTGTACTGTCTGTACTTACAAAGTCCTCTCCCGCTCTCACTCAACACTTCCTGCCTCTCCAGTTACGTAAGTGACCTGACATCGTACGCTCACTGAAGTTAAAACAACAAAAATAAAACAAAGCAAAAAATCGTGGATCTGCCTATCTATGACTCTCAAATCATGAAACCATGGAACTAGTTAATAAGTGTGAATCTCACTATTCTCCCCTGAAAAATGAAAATAATCACTTCTTGAACACACACACACACACACACACACACACACACACACATTTGAGAGAATTGAAGGAGGCACCATATATACATCCCCCTCCTGTCTCACCCCGACCTCAGCTTTAGGAACTTTTCCTAAAACTATTCAAACTCCAACTCCAAATCTATCTACTCCAGGAGAGCTTGTGGGTGACTAAATTCTATTTATTTTCTAGCCCTTTATATTTCATCTGAACTTTGTGGCTAGTCTGAACTTAATGTTTTTCAACATTTATGGGAGTAAATAATAAGAGTAACAATTAATGGAATGACTATATATATTACTCAAATTTCCAAAAAGATGGTTTTTTGATATGCTTAATCAAATAGAAAGTCTCCGACAATATAAATTCAAAACAAGAGAATTTACAAGCTAACACTACTTTAATGAAAACATATTTCTGATAGAGTTGTGATTTTGAAAAAAAGGAAAAAATATGATAAATTAAAAATCAGACATAAAGAAGTTTTATATCTTAATACACTCAACTGACCACACTGAAACTTATACTGATAATAATGAAAACTGCTTATATAAAATCAACAAATAAATACACTTCTTTAATCCATGCATGACACAGCAAGAAAGAAAATTACTCTAGATAAAAAACTAGCAATAATTGTATCATAAGCTTGATGAGAGAACATCTCATCAAGCCTGAGCAGAAAGGAAAAGCAAAAATTAATTATTTTCCTGAGAATTTTGTGACCATGCTCCAGCCCTGAGGTAGGTTTACAGCTCTAATACAAACTACTTATGTAACCCAAATTGCTGCAAGATGCAAATTCAGTTTTAATTCTAATTCACAAATCTATTATCATTGCAGGAAACTGGTAGAAGCAAAAATAATTTTTTCAGGAGGAATTTTCACCTGAAGTAAAATAATTCAAGTAATTTCTATATATAAATATCCACAAAAAATTAGCATTTCACATTAAAATAGAGACCATATCAGATATTATTATCATTAGTAAGTACAAAAGCTAATGCAAGAATAATTCTCAAAATCACATAACCGTATAATAAAAAACTATTTCAAGCATTTTACTAGGTGTTAAGAAATAAAGCAAAGGTATAAATATTTCGATAAGGCAGATATCAAGTCATTTTAAATAGAAATCTAAGAAATGATAATATAGCAACTAAAATAGAAAATATCAACATATCAAATCAGATACAAGTAATGAGAGAATATACGATTCAGAAAAGGTCATAGGAATTCTCACTGGAAGGGTTGAGACATACAATACCTGTGCTATTGAACTAGTTCCTTAACTTTTTTAAGGTATGATTTAGCTTTGACACAGAAATACTAATCCACTCAACATTTCTGTGAAGATTAAATGAGATTTCATATTTGAAAGTATCTAAAGTAGAAATATATAAATTTTAGATCTTTATTACACAGATGGCAAATTAAAATAGTAAAACTATATTTTTTATCATGGTACCAGTTTTGTCCTATTGCCTTTGACACACCAGGGACTTCTCATATTTTTCCTGCAAGACTTATCCCACTGCTTATGTTTCAGGTCTTGCGATAAACAATTATTTGGAACCATGGCTGAAGTTTGTTAAAGTTGGGTCTGTTAGTGTATTAATTAATAATCAACAGTTAGAGAAATTTGGGGGACTTCTCTGTATGTAAAAATCATAACTCATAAGGATTTTAGATCTCCCAAAACTATTAACAAGCTCCGTGTTTTTTTTAATTAAAAACTGACCATGATCCTATGAATCCTGTGAACATCAGCAGGTCAGCCCAATAGATCGCAAGAGATGAAAGAAGCAATTTCCAATAGATGGCTAGAGACATGAATACTATGATTTATCATTATTAAGGCTTTTGGTGATAAATGCAATGGAAACTCAAATTATTCAGCAACAGCCAAAAAGCAAGCAGAACTGTCAGTTGCTGGTGGAGTGCCCTTGCTGGCACTGTGAAAGAAGGTTAAAGAGGGGTGGGGATGGCCTCTGAGTATCACTGTTGGCTTCCTGGGGAAAGAAAAGGGACAGAGAAATGAGGAATGATGATTACCGTGATGGTTAATTGTATGTGTCAACTCAGCTTGTCCATGGTAGCCAGATATTTGCTTAAACATCAAATACTGCTGTGAAGGTATTTCTTAAATGATATTTAAATGTAAATAAAGCAGACTTTGGTGCAGTAGATGACCCTCCGCAATGCGAGTGATTGATCATTCAATCACTTGAAGGCCTTAAGAGAAAAACACTGAGGTCCCTCCAGAAAGAGGAAATTCTGTCTCAAAACTGCTTTTAACTTGAGTCACAATAGCAACTCTTGCTTGCTCCTTTTGTTTTTAACCTATAACTAGACTCACATCTCAGAAGGCCATTTAAGGTGAACTACGAAATGTTAACTGATGAGGAGGTATGCTATACTCCAAAAGAACTATATAATTTTTTCCAATGTATACAGCAGAAATCTGGGGATTATTTGTGGAAATGGATATTAAAAATGTGGAATAATGATGAAAGAAACATAAATTTGCATGAGGCCAAATGTATTGCTATGATCTATCTTAGAATTTACTGATTTTACCACATTTTTCCCCCGCTCCTGAAGCAGCGGGCCTGACCAGATGGTGGTATGGTCTTTGGAAGACTCAGTTATAACAACAGATAGGTGGCCATACTTTGCAGGGCTTTGGTAAGGGTCTCTATGAAGCTGTGTGTGGTCTGAATCAGCAGCTAATGCATGGGGCTGCTTCTCCTAAACCCAGTATTCATGGGTCCAGAATCAATGGGAGTAATACTGTCATCTCTGGCGATCTACTTGCAAATTTTTGCTTCTTGTCCCCATGCTCTGCTGGCCTAAAGGCCTTAGTTCCAAAGGGAGAAATACTTCCACTGGGAGATACAACCCTGATTCCGTTGAGCTGCAAGTTAAGACCATCACCAGGACACTTTGGGCTCCTCATCCCTCCGAATAGAGAGGCAAAGAAGGGAATAACTGTGTTGGCTTAGGTGAGCGATCCAAATTATTAACAGGTAATTGGATTGTTGCTCCACAATGACGTTATGAGAGAGTATGTCTGAAATATAGAACATCTCATACAGTTTCTCTTAGTATTACCATGTCTTAGCCTAAAAGCAATGGAAAACTATTACAATCGGTCAGAGCTACCAGTAGTACACACCCTTCAGGAATGAAGATCATGATCACCCCACAAGTTAAAGAACCAGGACCAGCAGAGAGGTGCTTGCTGAGGGCAAAGGGAATACGGATGGAAAGGTTAGTGGAAGAGGGTAGTTATCACACTAATTATCCCCTTATTATACAACATAATATGTACTAACTTTACATCATATTTTTAAGTATTCACTTTATATTATAGTACTAAATTATAAGATATCAAAGAGAAGAGTGAACATCACTCAAGCACTTTGCATCCTCTTCTGGAGATAATGGTTGCATTATTTTTGACAGAAGTAGGATCTGTTATTGTCTTCATTTGGAGATTAAGCATGGTTTAAGATGTGTGCAGAGGCAAAGTTGACAATGGATTGTGATGATTAATTTTATATGTCAACTTGGCTAGGTCATGGGACCAGACGTTTGGTCAAATAACAGTCTAGACATTGCTGTGAAGCTATTATTTTAGTTGCAATCAACATTTAAATCTGTAAACTTTGAGTAAAGCAGGTCCCATCCTATCATTTGAAAGCCATAGAGAAAAAGACTGACAGACCCCAAGGAAGAGGAAATTCTGTTTCCAGACTTCCTGTGAACGTGAACATCACTCCTCCTTGAGATTCTCACCTACCTGCCTGATATGTAAATTTTACGCTTCTCCACCCCCAAAATTATATGAACCAATTCTTTCAAATTAATCTCCTCTCTATCTCTCGCTCTCTTTTAGCTTACCTAGATAAAGACCACCCTGTAAGGTCAAATGCTACCTTCAGTACAACACACAACTACTAGGTAGGGGAGACCCTTCTCGTATTCACATCACATGGAAAAACCAAGAACACAGAGGCGTTCCAGACTATCGGCCTGTTTTCCACTCATCTGAAAAATATCAAAATTTAACGGTAAATTAGCATCTCAAAGGCAGAAAGAACTCAATAAAAAGTGACTCCCTGAACTTGAAGAAAATGAGAGAAGAAAGATCATAAAATAAAAAGCAACAATACAACTATAACAATGACAACACAAAGACCTGGTATAGCACTGAGGTGGGGTCATAACGAAACATGTTAGTTCCTGTAGGGGAATGTAGTTGTGTAAATGGCATAGTGGATTTTAGCTGAAGGAATGGTGTGTGTGAGTGAGTGTGTAGGAGACCGAGAGAGGCAGAGACAGAAACAAAGTGAAAAGGAGAGAGAGACAGAGAGAGAAGAGATGGGGGGAAAAATTATGTGGGAGATGTTGAAAGCGCTGATGTTGAAAAATTATGTGGGAGATGTTGAAAACTCTAAAGTATCAAACTGAATTAATTATTATGTCACAAACCAAAGTAAAAAGGAAAGAAGATAAGGCTTTTAGTGCAATACTAGTACTTTGAAAAGCCTTAGCTAGTGATTTGAGGTTGTAATTGGTTCATAGCTAAATTCTTACCGAATTTGAATGTTCTTTCTTGGTTGGGGTTGTTGTTGTCGTAATTCCAATGTGTTTCGGGTAATAAAGTAAAATTAAATGGTTTATACTGGCCTTCCTTGATTAGGAATTACATCACTGACTTAAAAACTCACTCTTTTAATATTAAAATTATATAAATATTGATCTCATTCTATTCCATCATTCCTTCATGTGTCAATATTACCCCTTTGAAATAATATGTGATACACCATTTTCCTTTTCCAGACTACCTTATTCTTACTCTTTTCCAAAAATTCTGACTTTTCTCATACATTTTCCTCCTAAGATGAATTTTGGAATCATTCACACTACTACACAAAACAGCCCTGACTGCTGGGACGTTGGTTTAGAGTGACTAAATTGTTGCCATCCTTTCTTTTTTTTCTTTTGTGTGTGCCTTATAATTTCCATCTGGCCCAGTTTAAATAAAGACGCTCGGAATTTTTTATCACAATTTTCAGGTTCACTTGAAGTAATCAGCTTTTGTCCTTTAAATGTGTTTTTAAAAAGGCCATCCATTAGTTCGTGAGTTAATAAGTGTCACGTGTTTGGCCTTTCTCTGTGTTGCCCAGCACCTTTCTGTCTTGTTTTTTCCAACTGAAGTACTCTGTGTTCTCTGACAATAATTCTGTGTTCTACCTCTGTGTTTTGGATTCTATCACACACTGTTATAGCAAAAGTGTTTCTACAATTTGTTCTTTTTGATGAAGCTAACTTTCATGTTGATGTCTGAGCTGGAAATGGTTTTCCTTTGCTACGCAGGAATAGAAATGCTTTTTCATTCACGTGTGGCATCACTGAGCAACCCCTCTGGCTACAAGAGTTCGGAATTGTGTTTTACCATTTATCGTTCAAACACAACATTAACAATCAGATTTATCTCAGATGACACTGAACTTAAAGGAAAGATCATAAGGCTATGCACGTTTAGGGTCAAGCCTCTCTGAACATGGCTTAGGCCAATTCCCTGTTTACATGTGTAGATGTGAGTGTGTGCTCCTATGTATTCACTCATTCTTTTGTTCACTTAACAAGTATTAATTAATTAGCTATACTCTTTCAGGTGTTAAATTAGTGCAAACAATGGAAACATTTAGAAACTGTGGTTCGTACTCTGAGACAATTCATAGTCTATTATAATATAGACAAATACATAAAAACTTTAGAAGACCTGGGTAAGTATTATGAAAGCAGGAAACATGGAAGCAGTTGCATAGAAAAAGAACCAAACTCTGATTTAGTGGATGATCGGGGAGCATCCCTGTGAGTACTGTGACTGGACTAAATCTTGCAGGATGAGAAATTAGCCAGGTGGTACACATGCTTACTGAAGAAACTGGGAGAAGGCAGAATGCATTCAGATGTTTAGATCCGTTCAGTAAGACTTAAGTATATAGTGTAAGAGAAATGTAGTGAGAATTGTGGCTAGCAAGGCATACAGAATGTTTGGGTTATAAACAATAATTTACAAAATAAATTGTACACATGGTAGAAAGCGGAAAATATGTATGTTATTAATGAATTTAAGGTTAGCCATTCATGTGGTCAAAATCTTCTTTCTAGTCAGTTCTTAAGACCATTTCTTCTAAATTCAATGTCATGAGAATTATTAATTTGCCACTCTCCGGTGTCAGTTAAGCAAGGATGTAGATGATGCCGCCACCACTCCCAATATCCTATTCTCATCCTCATCACCCTGAATTCAGGCTGTCTTTGAAGGAGCCCTTTGGTTCAGGACTTCCTGGTACCCCAGCACCCTCACTGAGTCTCCGCAGAGCCATCTTTTTCTCTTCTGAACCAATATCTTGTATCAACGCCTTCTGGTGACAGGGTTTCATTTGTTTCTTGAAATCTTAACTTTCACTTTATAAATTATAAACTTTTTAATTTTTTAAAAATGTCTTACTTATCAAACTTATCTTTCAGCAGCTCAAAGGCACCTTCAGGATACGCTTTGTTCTCCTTGGTATAAAATAAGCATCTATGACTTCGCATGGAACATGAGATCGAACACGTATGTTCTAGGGTTGGAGATTAAAATACGAGGTGATGTTGTGAAGGAAGACCATCCACAGGACTGCAGCTCGTACTCTGTGATATCTTTCACAGAGGAAATGAAGCACCGTGTATACACTGAGTACTTTCAAAACTGGAAATATGCAAAGGATTGCTACTAGTTGTTTTTTACACTAATATATTGATGCATGACTAATGTACATAAAGCTGCACATGGTTAATGTATACAACTTCATTAGTTTGGAGATAAGTAAACACCCATGAAACCATCACTACAATCTATGCCATAAACATATTCATCACCTATAAATGTTTGCTTCTACTTTCTCTATATTTTTATTACTTTTTTTGTGACAAGAACTCTTAATATAAGATCTACCATCCTAGCAAACTTTTAAGTATACAATATAGTAGCATTAACTATTGGTTCTATGCTATATAGTAAAACTATAGGATTTACGTATCTTTAAATAACTAAAACTTTGTACACTTTGGCTAATACCTCTCGTTTCCTTCTCCATTCACTCCCTGGAAATCACCATTCTACTCTCATACAATAAACATGAGAGTTTATTTTTCCTGATGGGTAAATTCCATATTGCAGAGTTTTCCATATTTTCCGAAATGAATCTGACACAACCACTGTTAGGGGTTCAATTCTATGGCTCCAAAATTTATATTTTGAAGTCTTAACCTCCCATACCTCAGAATGTAACTTTGTTTGGAAAAAGAGGCCTTAAAGAGGCGATTAGGGTAAAATGCATTCAGATAGGTTGGATCTAATTCAATGTGACAAGTGTCCTTTTAAGAAGAGGAAATTAGGGCACAGACACATACAGTGGGAAGTCCATGTAGAGACACAGGGATGAAAGGACAGCTATGTGCAAGCCAGGGAGAGAAGCCTCCGAAAAACCAATCCTGACAACACCTTGATTTCAAACTTCTAGCTCCTGAACTGTGAAAAAATAAGTTTTACTATTTAAGACATCCAATCTGTGTGGTACTTTGCTATGGTAACGCTAGCGAACAAATACAGCTTCTTTCAAGACTCCAAAATTTTAAAATTTATCAAAAACAATAATACAAATAACACAATAATTATAATAGTAGTAATTAGTTTAGTAATATAATAATAAAGAATAATTAATAATCATAATAGTATTTATCTGGTGCAATGTCCTGTGTGAACTGCTTTATATCTTTCATATTCAAATTGTGAGTAACCCACACTTTGAAGTTTTCTTCGCGTGAGTTATTTAGAATCATATCTCCTCCAGCCACGTTTTATTAAAGCCAGTAACCTTATCGAAGAAGAGAAAGAATACTGTCTTATATGAATTGAATCTATTAAATAATGTTGCTGGCTAGAATTCACCTCTTTTTTTCCTAAGAAATTTAATAAACTCTCAACAATTTAAAACTTGTTTCTACATAATTTTGAAGCTAAAAAGTCTAGAGGTTTACAAAATTTCTCTTACCTTCAAAAATTCTCCTACTTTTAGAAATTAGATAGCATTTCCTCCCTTTTATTTTCTTATTATTTTCCCATTATTCATTAACCTTTAAAGGATCTTAATTATACTTCAAGTTGGGTACAAAACTATTTTTAATCTATTAATAACTCTTGAGGAAAGTCAGTGAGATATTTTTATTTTGACTTTTTTTTTTTTTTTTAAACAATTTCTACTCTTTAATGACAGATTTTTCTTTGTGGAGAGTATAAGTCACACCATTTTCTGTATCCGTCATGGCCAGAACTAAAATCAACTCTACCGAGAGGCTTATAAAAGACATAAAATTGTGAACACGAAATAAACCATTTTATGGAATTTTATAGTTGCAAATGAATGGAACATGTCAGAATGATTCTCACACACATATGCTCTGCAGGGCGCCCATGTTTCGCCTTTCAGAAAAAAAATACTTGTATAGTTTTAAAGAATTCCTCAAAGATTCCTGAGGACAAAGGAAATTCAACAGAGATCAACAGATACATGTTAGGTACTTAAGTGACTGGGCACATACTGTCAGAGAAGAATAGATAGAATTCCTAAGTCACATTCATTGAATTGTCCATAAAGATAAAAAAAAGTGCATAGTAGTGATTGTGATGGGTATTGCCCTATTTTCTGAGAGCAGCTGACCATTTCTTCTGACATGTAATATGGCAAATCAATTCATGAAGTGTTTTAGAGAAGAGTGCCCTCAAAATACTTCTGGAGACACAGAAGCTACAAATCACCATGAATTCTAAAACCTCGAGAGTTTTTCTTACAAGAAAAAAAGAACTCTACTGATATGACATAAGTCAATATTTAAGGAGACATGACAGTTAAGTGATCATCGTAGCAATAAATAGCCAGTAGTGTACTAGTCATTTAAATTTTTCCTAATAATCTATCGGAGCTAAAATTATTTTCTAAAAAATTATGCATACTATATTTCTTACTTGAAGACTCACGTATTAAGTATAGAAATACTTTAGAAGCAAAGGTGACATTGCGGTCATCTAAAGGGTTTAGAGAATTCAAAAATATTTGACAAATAAATATACATGTATGTAAGCATACGTATGTATATTTATTTATAGGCATATATTTCTCTGTATGTGCATGTATACGTGTGTGTTTACATGTGTAACTGGATTGCCATAGTTTTAATTTGCCGTTTGGAAAATTTAAAAAATACACAAAATAAAGTTCTATCTACCGTTACAGTATCTTCACAAAATGTATTTTTAACACTATAATTAAGAATAAAAAGTCTCAGATAAAAAGGGAAGGTTATACCAAAATTAAGTAAAAATTATGTTTTGAAATAATAACTTAGCTCTTTCGCTAATTTTGCTCAGAACAGTTATTTAGGAACCATTCACTTGGGCCAAGCCAAATTTTACTTATTAATTACTGCAGTGTAAAATTATTATTATTTTCTCAAAGACATAGAGTTGGATGGTGGTGGAAACTAACCTGATCCCAATATGTATATTGTTCTTTCTTTAGCATACAGATTGTATCCCAAAATATCAGTTCTATCAAACTAAAAAAAGTATAAAATATGGAAGTGAGGGTCCTGCATTGCTTGCACACAGGGTTGGCAAACTTTTCTCATATGATCTCTACAACTGTTCAACTCTGCTGTTATAGTGTGGAAGTATCCATAGATAATACGTAAATTAACATGGCTGTAATCCAATAAAACATTATGGACACTGAAATTTGAATTATGTGTAATTTCCACATGTCATAAAATATTATTCTTCTTTTGATTTTTTTTCTTGACCTTTTAAAAATGATTCTTATCTTACAGGTTGTACAAAAACAGGCAGCAGACTGGATTCACCCAAAGGCCACAGTTTGTTCATCCCATAATATGTTAATATGAATGCAAACATGATTTTACTAAAATGACTTCTGCAATAACTTAATTTATTTGCATAGAGTATACTTAAATAATCTAGTCCACTTATAACAACTGAATACTGTGAAATCGAAAAGAAAAATTCAATGTCAATGGCACCTATCCATCCTCCCTGGTACCTACACAAAATCCCCCACACTGAGTTTCAATGTAGAGGAGAATTAAATACTTGATATGACTCTAGATTGTAAAGCCTTTCTCTCCTTGCACTAAACTTGAATGTGCTAGAGATCGACTACATTCATTTATACAGAAGATGAAAGTGACTAGTTGGTTCTCCGAGCATGATGGAAACTAGTAAGGTTCACATCTTTGTGTACCCACAGTCTCTACAATCCTCTATTCGCTGTGCCAATGTTTCAACGACCTGAGCTGAGTATATGGAGCTGACTTTATAAAACTTTAAATTATTGAATATATAACCCCCTGCCTGAATTATACTTCAATGTGCTTCAAAATATAAAGCAACTTCAGGAGGAAGACCTATTACTGGATCTTTATTAGAAGAAGGGGTTACTGTGCCATGCATCATTCCTTGTTGTTCTCCCATATTGCCAGTTAAGGAGCTTAATGGAAAAGGCTACTTATCCATACAAGCCCTCAGGGCAATCAATAGACCTGTAATCTTTAGATTCCAGAGAATTCTTATCTACTAAATAAACACTTTACAAAGGCAGATTTATTTGCAGCCTTCTTTAGATACAAGTAAGGGCAGTTAGTATTTTTTGCTTTTTTGGTGGGACAATCAGAGACAATCCTGGTTGGTTACACCTCAGGCATTTATGAAAACCCCCTCATATTCTTCTCAGTGTCTGCACAATAATTTTGCAGATCTGATTTTTGCTTGAAGATCCACTATTGAAACTGCATGTAGATAATTTAGTGCTGTGTTGTCCTGAAGTAGTCCACATGTTTGGATGGTTACTAGGTTTATCATGGTGATCACATCATAAGGTATACAACTATAAAATCTCTATATTGTGCACTTGAAATGAATATATTGCATGTCCAGAATATGTTAATAAAAAAATAATAAAAGATTAGCTGAAGAGAGACAGAAAGCATCTAGAGAAAACTTGCAAATCTGTAGAGAAACTTTAATATTTGAGTCACAATCTTAGCAGATGGATATTTTCTGTCCACTGTGAGAATAAATGCTATTCAATTGTATTTGGTTTCAAACTAAAAGAAAACTAAGTGTATTTTGTTTGTTTGGTTGGTTGGTTGATTGGTCGATTTACTGGTTTGGTGGTGATTTTGTATTTGTTTGTATTAAGATTGAGGGGTTTCTGTAGACAATAATTCTTTATTTTTCTCAGTCTTTACATGAGCTTGCTAATACTGATATCATCCATGAAATCCAAAAGTGGAAAAGCATTCTCATTAAAGGCCTGCTTGCGGTAACCTCCAACTCTGGGTTCCCCTAACTATGCTAAATCCATCTGTCTTCATGTTTGCGAATGAGAAGACTGACTGTATTAACACTATAACACAATAGGTGCTTCATACCAGAATCTACTGTCGTTAGCATAACTCGTCATTAATAGCTAATGCATATGTTTTCTGCTTGTGGGAAGTAGCAGCAGAAGCCAACTTGAAGCTTTTGCTGATATGGTGCCTGTTTTCCCAGTAACTTTTCCAGAACTCTGGTTAATTCTTAGTCACCCACATGGAAACTGATAAAACCCTTTTTATTGTCTACTTTGTGTGCCACTATTACACTTTATTTGAATCTTAATCCTGCAAATTTTACTCCTTCTGGATGAAGGGGAACATGTGACCATTGGGCAATAATTCAGAAATTAAGTATAGTCAGGTCTGACTTTACAGATTTCCCTTATTTAATCTTGAATTAATATTATTTGATATGGCTTTTATTTTAAACATGACAAAAGCATTCCCTACCTAAGATGAACTTGCAGTCATTGAAAACGTTTATTTCCTAAGGCTTAATTTACTCAGATAGCTAAACTGCACACCTATGATCTGAACCTGAACCCTGCAAGAATTTAAAGAGTAGAGAATTCCTGGCAAGATGGCAGGGAAGGTAAACACTGTGCATGCCTCCTCCCATGACTGCATTAAAGTTGGTACTAAATTAGGAAATACTCAACCTGTAGAACAATTTGAAGACTAGCTGAACAGAATTCCAATAACTGAGAATATAAATATGTGACCACATCGAGACTGGGAGGAGTGGGGAGACACCAATCAGGCTGGTCCTGCACCCACATGTGGCGGCTGCACACCAGAAGGGACATCTCACTGCAGAGGCCCTTATCCCGGAGGAGCGAGGGGTCTGGCCCCATTGTGGGGCTCCCCAGCCCAAAGGTCCATGCTGAGAAAAAAAGTTCCTACAAAATCTGTGAAAATCAGTGGGGATTCTCATTGACTATATGAGACAAATGGCAGATGGAAATCCATATGTCCCCTTAATGGGCCTTCATTCTCAGGTAATCACCCTGGGCTCCCGTGGGAGACAGCAGCATGGGAGGTGCCAGAAACATACAGGGAAAGATTGAGGTGTATGGCGTCAGGGCAAGGGCTGGAGGTACAGCTACCATTGTCCCTTTGTTGAGCCCTTCTCAGTGCAGCCTGCAGGTGAGTGCCATCTGCTCAAAGAACTCCCCCCCGCCCCACATAGCCAAAACTGAATCTGCATTGGCCTGGTGAGATCTACTCCTTCACCCCAGTGAATCCCTGAGACCCTGCAACACCCAACTTGGAAACAGCCTGGTGGTAACCAGTCCCACCCTGCGACCTCAGCAGGAGGTTCCTCCAGCACCAATCAACTGCTTGCCCCACCTCAGGAAACACTTTCAGTGGTGGGCGACCAGCCCTGGCCCTAGCTACAGTATTTCTTAAACAAATCTCAGGGGTCTGAGAACCTGAGGCAGGCAGGGGCTGGTCTTGGTGTGAGCTGAGACTTTTCCGAGTGGCCACAGGCTTAGAACTGGTGACAAATCTGATTCTGCATTAACCTGAGAAATACCATTTGCCCCACACTGGAGATCTCACCTCATTCAACTCTGATACCCTTGAGATTCATTCACAGAAATACAAAGGATTATACAAAAATACTACAAGTCATTATATGCCAACAAATTGGACAATCTGGAAGAAATGGATACATTCCTAGAAACATACAATCTTCTAAGACTGAGTCGAGAAGCAGAAAATCTGAACTGGCTGATCACTATTAATGAAATCAAATCAGTAGTCATACAATGCCCCCCAGAAAAAGTTCTGAACCAGATGGCGTCACAGGTGAATTTCACCACACATTCAAAGAAAAATTGACATCTATTCTTCTCAAACTATTCCAAAAAATTCAAAAGGAGAGAAAGCTCCTAAGCTCATTCCATAAGGCTACCATTAGCCTGATTCTAAAACCAAACAAAGACAGTACAAAAAACAAAAATTATAGGCTAATGTTCCTGATGAACACAGATGCAAATATCCTCAACCAAATATTAGTGTTAGGTAGTCAGGCATGAGTGACAAGAGCCAAGGCCCAGCTCCATAATCATAGAATCCTCCCTTGAAGACCTTCCTTAAGCACCTCCCAGAAATACCTCCCTTTCAAGGTTAGAAATTACCCCAAATCCTAGAGCACAGAGGCCATAAAAGCTACTAGCTAAACCAGTTACAAACTCATGAGCAGAAAGTACTGCCTATAACTTCAGCTTCATTATCCTATCATTATAATCTCATGACTATGCCTGGAAGTTCATGAATCTAATTATAACAAACTGAATTCTGGGTGAGCACATGCGCACTAAGCAAAAAGTTATATAGCAGCCAACTGTCAGTCAAGGTGACCTCACATCCGGATCATCTAGACCCTCCCATCATGGCCCAAATATAAACAGATCTTTCCATTTCGGCATTGTTACAGCACTCCTGGCTGGAAACTTGCCCCTCCCTTTGGGGTGTACTATCTTCACCTCCTAAATTCTACAGGGCTGCAGCCTTCCTTAATGCAGCCTGTCTTCTACTAAAATGTAATTTCAATAAATCTTACTTGTTCTCAGTCTCGCTGACCTGTAATTCTTTGCTGCATTGGTGAGGAAGAATCAAGGAACAACACACAATGCCACCATCCACTATCCACCTCCTCCTCCTCCTCCCCCATGCCACTGGGGCAAGGCCAGATTTCACCTGACCCTAGCAGTGACATTAGGAAACCAAATTCACAGTATATTAAAAACACCATACACCATGATCCAGTTGGATTTATTCCTAGGATGAAAGGTTGGTTCAGTATTTGCAAATCAATTAATATGATTCGCCACATTAACAAATTGAAGGATAAAAGTCCTATGATCATATCAATAGATACGGAAAAAGTGTTTGATAAAACCCAGCATCCATTTATGATAAAAACTCTCAGCAAAGTGGGAATAGAGGGAACATATTGCAACATAATAAAGGCCATATATGACAAACCCACAGCTAACATCATACTCAATGAGGGAAAGCTAAAAGTGTTTTCCTTAAGATCAGGAAAAGACAACGATGTCCACTTTCACCACTCTTATTCAACATAGTACTGAAAGCCCTAACCATAGCATATGGCAAGAAAAAGGAAAAAAGGCATCCAAATTGCAAAAGAAGAAGTAAAACAGTCATTATTTGCAAATAACATAGACTATATAGAGAACCCTAAAGATTCTACCAAAAAACTGTTAGACCTGATAAATGAATTCAGTAAAGTAGCAGGATACAAAATTAATATTCAGAAGTCAGTTGCATTTCTATACACCAATAATGAACTATCAGTAAGAGAAATTAAGAATAGAATCCCATTTACGATTGCATTAAAAATAATAAAATACCTAGGAATCAATTTAACCAAGGAGGTAAAAGACTTGTACTCAGATAATTATAAGTCACTGAAGAAAAAAATTGAAGAAAATACAAATAAATGGAAACATATGCCATGCTCATAGATAGGAAGAATTAATATTGTTAAAATGTCCATCCTACCTGAAGAAATCTACAGATTCAATGCAATCCCTATCAAAATGCCAATAGCATTTTTCGTAGAACTAGAAAAAATAATCCTTATGGAACTATAAAAGACCCCAAATAGGCACAGCTATTTTGAAAAGAAAGAAGAACAGAAGAAAGAACAAAGTTGGAGGTATCATGCTCCCTGATATAAACTATACTACCAGGCTATAGCAATCAAAACAGCATGGTACTGGCATAAAAACAGACACATAGATCAATGGAAGAGAATAGTGAGCCCAGTAATAAATCCACGCCTATATAGTTATCTAATACGACGAATGTGGCAAAAATATACAATGGGTTAAAGAAAGATAGTCTATTTTTTAAAATGGTGCTGGGAAAACTGGACAAATATATGCACAAAAAAAAAAAAAAAAAAAAAAAACTGGACCAGCTGCTTACACCATATATAAGAATAAACTCAAAATGGATTAAAGACTTAAATGTAAGACCCAAAATTATAAAACGCCTAGAAAAAAGCATAGGCAGCAAACTCTCTGATATTACGCTTAGTAATTAGGAAAGGTAAATAAAAGAAAAAAATAAACAAATGCGACTATATCAAACTACATTTTACACAGCAAAGCAAGCCATCAATAAAACAAAAAAAAAAAACAACCTGCTGAATGGGAGAAGATATTCGCCAATGATACCTCTGATGATAATTTAATATCCAAAATTTATGAAGAAATCATACAATTCAACACATATACACACACAAAAAATGCAATTAAAAAATTAGCAAAGGACTTGAATAGGCATTTCTCCAAAGAGGACATATGGATAGCCAATAGACATATGAAAAGATGCTCAATGTCACTAAACATCAGAGAAATGCAAATTAAAAACACAATGAGATATTACTTCACATGTGTCAGAATGGCTATCATCAATAAATCAAAAAAAAAAAAAGGTGCTAACGAAGATGTGGAGGAAAGGGGACCCTCGTGCACTGTTGGTATGACTGCATGTTGGTGCAGCCACTATAGATAACAGTCTAGAGGTTTCTCAAAAACTTAAAATAGAGCTAGCTACCTTATGACCCAGCAATTCTACTTCTAGGTATTTACCCAAAGAAAACAAAAACACTAATTTGAATAGACATATGCACCCTATGTTCACTGCAGTGCTATTTACAATGGACAAGATATGGAAATAACCTAAGTGCTGATCGATAGACAACTGGATAATGAAGCTGTGGTACGTATATACAAAGGGTTATTACTCATTGCATTTCTTACCATGTACAACAACATGAATGGACCTAGAAGGTATTATGCTAAATGAAATGTCAAACAGGGAAAGACAAATACCACATAACTTCACTTACATGTGGAATCTAAGGAGCAAAATAAATGAACAAACAAAACTAAAATAGACTTGTAGTTTCAAAGAACAAACTGGTGATGGGAGGGTGAGGTGCGGGGCTGGGTGAAAATGGTGAAGGGATTAAGAATTACAAATTGGAGTTACAAAATAGTCACAGGGATGTAAAGTACAGCATAGAGAATATAGTTAATAATATTGTAATAAATATGCATAGTCCCAGGTGGGTACTAGACTAATCAGGGGGATCACTTTGTAAATTATGTGTTTCTAACTACTGTGCTGTATACCTGAAACTAATATAAAATAATATTAACTCTAATTGAAAGATAAAATTTGAAAAAAGAAGAATCAAAAGAGTAAACATTTATACAAAGAGTAGATTATTTTTTTGAAGCTATACATGATTTGGAGGTATTATGACCTCAACAGGTAGTCCAATTAAAAATAGTAAATAAATTAGTGATTCTTATGAAGTATTCAATATCCCAAAGAGATACCTGTGATTTAACTACAACTGCATATTAAGAGACCTCTCCAGAAGCTAAGGGCAATGCCTTACTCAACTTGCTTGGTAAACAAGTAGCTTTTACTAACCCAGATATGTTAAATGCTAATTAATTTAGATAGACTACGATCGACTCAAGTGATCAGCTCAACCTTCAGAATATTCTCAAATTGCACACTGATTATGTACCAGAGATAAAGAAGGACAACAGCTGTGTACACTAATTTTATTTAGAGATCTACAGTAGAGTTTATTAGAACATTGAGAGTAATAGAGTTAAACAAGGGAACCCAATACGTGTAGATGATTGAAAAGATAATTTAAAATGCAACTTAAAAATTGCAATGCCATGAAGAATTTTTTTAAGACAAGTATAATTATTTGATTTGCTTTTCGGTACAACATTATGAAAGTTAGATAACCTTTAATAGGTATTAATTTAGTAAGGCTGCTATAGCAAGAAACTACAGACTAGTAACTTAAGCCAGCAGTCCCCAACCTTTCTGGCACCAGGGACCAGTGCAGTGCTGCTATGAGAATCTAATGCCTGATGCTCTGAGGCGGAGCTGAGGCGGTGATGCTGGTGCTGGGGAGCGGCTGCAAATACAGATGAAGCTTCCCTCTCACCCACCGCTCACCTCTGCTGTGCAGCAGTTCCTAACAGGCCACAGACCGGTACAAGTATGTGGCCCGGGGGGTTGGGGACCCCTGGCTTAGGCAACAGGAATTTATTTTCTCATACTTCTGGAAGCTGGAAGTCCAAATCGATGTGTTGGAAGGACATGGTTTCTTCTGAGGCCTCTCTCTTTGACCTGCAGACTGTCACTTCCTCCTTGAGTACCCACATGTCCTCTTCTACCTATGAGCATCCTGCTGTCTCTCTCTCTCCTCTTCTTATAAGGACACCAGTCATACTGGATTAGAGGGTCCCGCTTTATGACCTCGTTTAACCTTAATTCTCTCCTCAAAGGCCCCATCTCCAAATACAGTCACATTGTGGGTTGGTGTTTCAACAAATGAATTTTAGGCAGATAATTCAGTCCATAACAAGGGGTATAACCATTTAAACATATAAACTTTCTGATGAGAAATACTTAGTTGAGAAGGTTATATCTGGAAATAAACAAAAATGTCACATCTATTTCTCATATTCTCAGCAGTTTTTTTTTTAACTGTCCCATGATACAAGTATTAATAAATAAGTTAAAGCAAATAGAAGACAGACATAATAAAGATCAAGGGAGGAATCATGCTAATCAGGCAAACCTCTAGTCTGAAGACTAAGCTTGTGATTCAACTGAAAGAACATTCATCTGTATCCATACACTATGAAGAAACTATTGTGTCTATGTGTCTGTGTGTGAGGCCACGTGGAGGAGACAGGAGAGAGAGTCCACAGGAGAAAGTTAACTCCTGAGAATTCTCCATATGCTACAATTTTAAATGGTGCCTCAGCAATAAAGTGAAACCAATAAAAGTTCTTGATAAAATTGAAGATCATTTTGAAAATTGTTCCAACAATATCAGCAATGAAAACTGTTTGTGAAACTCAGAAGTGGTAGTGGACACTTTAGATTATCAGACAAGGGTCTCCCACCTCACTGTCCAGATTTTACCCATACGTAAATCTTCACACTTCTCCCAACTTTTCATTAAATTTCTTCTTCCCCAAGAGGAGAGTCTAGTGGTTTTACAGTCCTTCATAGTAGCTGTCACCATGTTGACAACACCATAAAATGACACTTACAGGTATCATATGTGGAGAATTTATCTTCTGTTTACTTGTAGGGAATTGTGCTGTTTAGAGTCCCAGAGGCAGCATCTCAATGCTCCACATGTGTGGTTTTGCATTAGGATGAAGGGAAAGAGAGAAAAGCTTTCCTTCCTTTTAAAGCAGTTTGACAAAAAATTATAATGCTATGCAAAGTTTTTATCACTAAACAGAAATGGCATTAGAGAGAATTCTTTGGAGCCAAATGAACAATTCACATGATCTAGTATGGGGGTCTTAAATTGAATTGGGTCTGCACTGGTCTCATTCTGCTGTGCAGTTTTAAAAGTTTTATGCTTTAGAATATACTTTAAAGTTTGTTTGTTTGCTTAATTTGTTAAAGAGTAATGTCTACGTCTTTTAGGCTAGGCTGTTATTTCCATATGTAAATGCCACCTTCTGAACCCGTTAGAGAAAAAGAAAGACTTCAACGACTTTTAAGGCTTAGGCTGCTCTGTGGTCTCACTTCTCCAGCTGGAGGGGCTAGTGTGGGCGACGGGTGAGTAGAAAATAATGTTTAAAACCTCTGTAGTCTTATTATCTATTAATTTTTAATGATTTCCTTTAGAATTTATTTTTATTTTAATATTTTCCTTTAGTGTTTTCTATTATCAAGTAGAGATCATTTTTACGCATTATTGGAATATACGACCTTGTTTGAGGATGATTTCATAACAATAATAAACTATGCATTATATATAATGAGAGAGAGAGAATAGAATAGAATATCACTAAAAAGTAACCTTCTCACAGATAAACAATTCATAATTCATCATGGCCACTCATTTAAAATACATAAACAAAGTGTTAAGAAAAATGCAGAATTACATATAATTTAGAAGACTTCCAAGAATTCCTGGAAATTATGATGTCGTTCTCAACCCCTGAAGATTAATATGTGTTGGAAATTGGGAAAAAAATACTGGGAACAAGGGAAGAAGGTCACACATTAGAAAAGAAACTGAATTATAAACCAAAGCTCGAAATCTTTTCAAAGCAAAAATGGCACCTGACATTTTTGTTTAAAGGTATTCAAAATTTATGCTCTTTCCCTCTCTTAGAAACTGGGAGACAGGGGTGACTTTTTTTCTTGATTACATTTCTAAGGTTGGCCCGCAGGCCCTTGAGAAAGGAAGTCCTGACCTGTAAAACTGGAAAGAACCTTTCAAATGGATTTGCACAACAAAGGAGCAGAAAAAAAAAATGAAATTGCACATTTTCACATTTTCTGAAGTAAATGCTCTAAGTAAATAGAAGTCAGGGACAAGTCTTCTTGGTCAGTCCATGAACAGTATCTCTACACACCAGTCAGTAAGTAGACACTATGGAGCTTGCTTTTTATCCTTCCTTTGCATAAGAAGGAGACTACAAAATGAGTGACCACATTCTTCCTTGGAAGTCACGGTCGAATGGAGTTAGAGATGGAGTGAGGTCACTGAAGTGTTTAACAGCCCAGACGATCATGAGTTGGAATTCTGCCTCTGTACCCACCCGATATATGATTTGAAGAAAATTAACAAATTTCTGTGATCCTCAGTTTACTCTTGTGAATAGTGACAGTAAAAATGCCTACTCCACGGGTCAAGCACAGAAAAGATGTATAGATACTGCTCTGGGCATGCAGAGCCAGGAACAGTGATTTTGGGTGATTTAGGAAAGACTTTACTGAGTAGAGGAACTGGATTGTAAAGAAGAGACAGAAAGAAATCCATCCGTTAGGAAAAGCAGCCCAGTTGGAGAAAACACCCTTTCCAGCAGTATATAAACTCCAAGATGGAGATATTGCCTCTTGAGCTTGGAAGTAAATTTATTTATTGAATGAATTAATTAATTTTGAATCGAAATGAATTAACTCCCAGAAATTCAAAAGAATTGGATGTGCTCAAAAATTTTGAATATTTCAATATGAATAGAGAATGTAATCCTCAAGAAGTAGAAACTGATATGAGACTAGAGAAAGCTTTTAAAGGATTTGATTCTTATACTACAGGCCAAGAATCTTAGAATTCCTTTTATTTATCGTACATCTATCACCAACTAAAAAACTGATGAAAAGTAATAATAGTAAGAAAGGTTTCTAGAAAGCCATGGGACAATTCTGAGTTGAGTACCAACATGATCCAGTTTTTATTTTCAATGAAAAACATTGACATCAACGTCTTGAGGAAACCTAAAAAAATGCATAACTTTTCCTTTTACTAAACTCATTTGGTGCATATAAAATATTTCTTTTTTAATAGACAAATATCCAAGTCTCTTTTAAAGATAGCATGCAAAGTCACATATAACTTGCAACAAAAATCTTTGAATAAGATTTTAAACTAAACTTTTTTGGGGGGAATCTAATTTATTTGATGTAAAAGTCTTTCTCATACTGGTTTTGTGAAAATAAAGACTACCTAAATGAGAAAAAACAGAAGCTAATTTATTCAGAGCTTGTACAGCAAGAGTCAGCCATCACCATCACTGGCGCCTGATAGCGGCTCAGAGGCAGGTGGGAAGGTGGAAGAGCTTTTAGTGAAAAAGAGGAAAGGTTTCAGCTGTGTTGTGATTGGGGTTCTTGGCTTGGAGAAGCTGGAGGTGGGCAGCAGAATATCCTAGGTAATTGGTTTGGGAAACATATTTGACTCTCTGATTGGTCCTGTCTCGCAAATCAGAGCAAAAAGTAGGAAAGTGGCAGTCATTGACCCAGTCCTCACATTTCCGCTGTGTTTGTGGTTTGGATACCTAGATTGGCTGCTGTAGAATTTCTGGGTCAGAATTCTGTTGTCATATATCAACTGGCCATTGTCTATTTGTATATTGACTGTCCTACTTCTAACCTCTTCCATGGATGCTAAGCCCTCTGAGCTCTTATCAAAACTTTCAACACTCAAAAACAATTTTTTTTCCAACAAAAGCCTCTTTTGTTCATTAGCATTAGACTCATTAAATCAATCTCGACTGAATGTTTTTTTTTTCTTTTCTTTAAACAAATAATAAAGCAGGAAATCATGTCCAAAATAAGGGGAAACATCAAAACAATATGCCTTTAATCTCTCCCGGTCATAGGAGGCCCCATCAAGCAAATCCATGCTCTAGGCTTCCCAGAGCCACGAATATGCCAGATCTTGGGATTTCCCTGAGATCTGAACACAATATTAAATGTGCTAAAATTTTTTTAAGAACATGCTAAATACTAAAGCTGTGGATTACTATAGACATTTTTCAGCTACGTTACAATAATATTAGGTACATATTTGCAAATTGCATGTACCTTGGGTACTATTTTTTAAAAAATAAATACCGATGTCCTTTATTAAATCTCACTGATGTGACAGTTAATTTGTGCTGTGATTAGTAAAATTTCTTTTCCACATGCTCAGGAAAATTTTATAAGTTTCCAAGAATAATTCAAATGAATCAATTAGCATCCATTAGTAAATAATAAAGTCCTTATTTATATATGATGGTCCCCCAAGTAGTTCACAAGTTAAATTATTTCTAGATAGAAAATGTTTAGCCGAGTAGAGCAAACTCTACAATATCCTTAATCAAAACATAACCACCTCTTCCAAAGAGCCAGTTCTACGCTTTCACTGAATCAGCAAATATTAATTAAAACCTACTCTGTTCCATACAGAATTCTAGGCACTCTTACTGGTTACGAGTAAGACTGAAGCCAAGCTGAATGGGTCTGAATTTGTCCTCAACAATTTGCTAGCTTTTGTGACCTTGAGGCTTTTATTAATCTCTCAACTATAAAACAGTGATGCTAACAATAACAACAAGAACTTGTATTGTTGTTACAAGGGTTAGCCAGTGTATATCAAGGTTTATATATAAATAATAGCTCTTCAAACATTTATTTGTTTATATAAATATGTATGTATATACATTCAAATATAAACATTTAAAGTGGTATTATCTATAAGTATATAACAATAAATATATAGATATATATGCATATAGTACATATAAATGTGTATATATATATATGCATAAATATTTAGAACAGTGACCGAAAACTATCAATGACTTTATATAAGTGCTTTCCACTTTGATTAATGATGACTCAGTAGTGAACAGAAAAGAAAGACACCTGTTTTCATGGAGCTTACACTCTATGGAGACAAAACAGTAAGTAAAACAAATATAACAAAGTCTCTAATCATAATAAAAACTATGCTAAGAATTAAAACATAGCCATGTGCTAGAGAGGGAGAGATCATATACTTCTGACTGAATTACTAGAACAGGCTTGTCTGGGAAAGTGATAATCAAACTGAAATTTCAATGACAATAAAGTCATTATAAGGAGTTTAAATACCATTCTGTGTAACTGCAAGCTAAACTCTAAACCCTCCAAAAGCTAGAGAAAAATGGGTCTATGAACAGACATTGCATAAAAAAAAATATTTGAGTCCTTATGTAGAAATTTTAGGGAGGAAGCTTTGGAGCATGAATAAATTTAACAAATATAGTAACATCAGAGATCTAATCAAGTAGAAAATTTTGAGATGTATCTGCAGTTCATTGAATATAATTCGTGGAGCCATCTTACCATCATTTCCCTTAACTGGAAACTTTTTATAAGAAAAAATACAATATTGGTAAATGAAAGCTAAAACAAACATTTGTGAAACCCAAATAAATGAGAATCATCTTTAAAAGTTTTATTTTGATCTACTCAGTTAAATCAATAATATATCATAAGTATGTCAATTATATATGACATGTAAATTTCAATTCACATATAAATATGTAATAAAATCCAAATGAGGAAAAACGCAGAGTATTTCATGTACCTAAACTGCATAGAAGAAACTGACAAAAACTGTTAAGATCATTCTTAACCTGTTATCTTTTACGTTTTGATTTCTAGATAGATTTCATTGTGCTCAGAGAACAACCTCTGAGTATAATTTCAATTCTTTTAAATCTGTTGAGATTTTATAACTTAAGGTGTCATCTATCCTGGTACATACCTGTGGGTGCTTGCAAAATGTGTATTTTGTACATTGTATTGTGTAATGTCACAATATCACCTTCCGTAAATAAGAAAAGTCATCTGACTCATTTAAGGATCTCCTTTACTCCATCTCAACAGCCCCTTCTCCCGAGCAGAAAGTAATGCAGGTGACGAGATCATTTAACAAACTACAACTAAACCAAACAAAAATAAATCTACCCTTTCCCAATCAGCTCATCTTTTATTTCTTTTATTTTCTCAACCCCATTCCTTTCTTTTTATAACAAAACAAATTCGAAGCCATGATCAACCCATTAGGAACGTTTCTGGGCTTATTTTTGTGTAATATGGTCTTCTTTTTTACTTTCCCTTCTTCCCTGGATTTTGTTCAACTTTCAGTTGTTATTCATCTTCCCCTTCACTCTTAGCTACTCAACTAGCAAAGCCGATGTTTACAGAGTTGCAGACTAGAAAGCGCTAAATTGATGCAGCACATTTGCATACATTCCACTTGAAAAAATTAAAACAACTTAAAACAAGACAGGTGAAGCGTCCTGGGAAGTGATGTGAGAGCAATTTACTCGTTTAAAATGTTTAGTCTATACAGTGTCCCCGCCATCACTCACAGTACGTCTTCTCTGAATGTGATTTCTGACATCCTGTTGTTTGCTAGGCCACTTAATTACAGTGAGTAATGAAGAGATTTTAAAGTCACACTGTCACAGTTAATAGGGTGAATAATTAAAGTAATAGTAGAGTTGGTTTCTCTTCTGCACAACCATTTGGTCTTCCAACAGCATTGTTTAGATTCCCCTAAATTCGCTTCCTCATAATTTACTGCATTTTTTTTCAGAAAGCCTGACTTTATCACTGTGTTCAGCACAATGTACACAAAGAATCAATTTTTGCAAATTCCCTGGAAATACCATATAAAGGCAAATAGGTACGACTTTACCCCTCCCCCGACCCTCTCTCCAGCCTCTCTGACTGGGATTTGGATGGGCAGTTTGTCTGAAGCAACATGCAGTTGATAATTTGTTAATTAAAAATTATGAATTACCAGATTTATTTTTTAGTTCCGTAAAAGTGAAATGAACATGCTAGAAATAAGACATAAGCAAAAATTATCTTCATAATCATGTTTAACAGTGAGAACAAAAGCATAGAAACCAAAAAGTATCCGGCACTGAGGGGTGAGAATGAGTAAACGATGTTAGATTAAGAAAGGTTCTTGGGAGAGAGAAATGGAAACTAAATCAAAGGGTAGCTGGGGTTAGATTAGGCGGAGTCTTTAATGTTGAGATTAGAACAGGCAATTTATTCTGTAGGAAATTTGGGACCATAAAGGTTGGAACATGAATGTGTGTAACATCAGGCAAGTTAATTTTACAAAGATTAAAAAAGGTTAAAGAAGATTAATTTGTAAAGATGTACCTGGTGCATTAGGATGTAGAGTAGTTAATTTCATTTCTTCCAGTGACTAGAATTCTTCAAAATTAACTCAAATATTATTATTTAGGAAACATATTCACATAATAGAATCTTCCCTGGATTAAAATCATGTCACCTTACTGGTCTTAGTTTCTTCATCCTATAAAATATTCCTGTCCTGTCTTCTTCATAGAGTGGTAGTTAAGAGTCAACTGAGGTGTTGACTGCTGATTTCATGAAAGAAAACCAAATAATCTGTTGATCGAGCAAATCAAATTTCTTGTTGACTGCAGTGATAGAGATAACTATTTTGATGGAATCATAAGTACTATCTTGTAAGGGGGAAGTCAAAGATCAGATATTATGAAGTACTGAGGGTAGTTAAGGCAGGACTTTTAACATGAGATTGCCTGATTGGGAATGGACAATGTTTGTGATATAATAGTTTAGAATTAGTACATACAATGAGGCATTTTTTTGAAAATGAATACTATGGAACACTTGAACACTTGATAAACTGAGTAATCTATTTTTCAGAGAAGGAAGCCACTGGAACTAACAATAAAGTTATTTCCAACCTCATTTTCCCAAGAATTTCCTAGAATATTAAAGTTATATGTATGCAAATAGTTGTAAAGTCATATTTATTTTCTTCTCTTTTCTTTGTTTGTAGGCAAGCTTTATTTACAATCTTACTAAGCCGGGTGGCTTAAATTCTTAGTCGTTACAGTAAGAGAGGGCTATACTATAGATATCAAGGTGGTTTCTTTAGGTTTCCTTGAACCCTTTAAGAGATGTGAGTCTGTTTGCAGACCACCTGAGAGAGCACTGGGCATTCCTATGATTTCTAAATGACTGCATACAGTTACTAAATTTATCGAATGGCACACTTAAAATGGCCAAAGTTTATTATATGTAAATAATGACTTAATGTTAAAAAACAGGTATGGATGAAAAATTTATTTTTCAGTACTCTTTCCCAAATTTTTATTAGATAGCTAAATTACTTCATCCACTTTCCCATCCAAGACATTCTGGTTTCATATTCTAGTACCCCAGTGTTTTAAGAAACAAATCTTTCCCCTCAAAAAAGGAGCTTTTGCATTAAAACATCCAGTATGTTTTATTTCCCCTACACAAATTATTCTTTATTTCTCCAAACACCTATACTTTTTTAATGTTCTGTCTTTGCTCACATTTTCCAATGACTTGAAATAAACCTCCCACATCTCTACAAATTAAACTTATATGCCTCCTCTGGAACCAATTTAAATATGGTATTTTCTGAAAAACCTTCCCACAACCTCATTATAATATCTTTATAATGCTTATGGCATTTATTACTTTTACTTTGGATTGTAGACACTTGCTTATTTGTACATTAAGTCATCAAAATAAGGATCCAAATCTATTTCATCTCTTCATGTCTTCTATTATTCAGTAGACTTTGCATATAGAAGGTGTTTAGTATACATATTTTGGAAGTGGATGATTGGTTGAAAGAATGAATGTCAAGATCAGATTGCCTCTATTTAAGCTTATAGAGATAGCTCCAGAGGTCAGGGCCATGGAGGGATGATACACAGGTAAAGTAAATTTGATCTTGCTCCAGAATTGCCAAATTTATGATCCCTGAGAACCCAGGGAAAGGAATTCAAAGGGAGAATACAGGAGAGAAAGAACGATAGATTTTCAAGTCTTTGGGGTAAATACCCAGTGGAGGGATGGCTGGATCATATGATAGATCAATTCTTAGTTTTCTGAGGAACCTCCATACTGTTTTCCCTAGTGGCTGCACCAATCTGCAGTCCCACCAGCACTGTATGGGTAAAGGGGATCGAATATATGGTAGCTGAAGGAAATTGGACTTTGGATGGTAAACACACAATAGAATATACAGATGTTAAATTATAATGTACACTTTAAAATTATATAATTGTATGAACCAATGTTACCGCAATAAACTTAATTTTAAAAAAAAAGAAAGGAAGGAAGAAATAACGATAGAAAAATCATAGATGGCAGAGAGTAAGGAAACTCGGATTTGATTCCCAAGTCACCTGGCACTTACACGATAAAATTATTTAACACTCTCTCTGGTCACGTTTCTCCGTGTCTCTTTTGAATCTTACAATTAATTATTCTAATTTTGGACTTCCTCATCATTATGCTATGTGTTTACATGCCTTTATATTCCTAAAATTAGGCATTGTCATATAATCTTCTCGCCATACCTCAAGTTTTCAGAGTGCCTGCATAGACAAACAACACTGCTACCTCTGACTTTCCTCTGGTGATGGCATTTAATTAATCACCCTAGACCCTAGCACCTGGATTCCGTTTGTCTAGCCATTTCATCACTCCCCATTACTTTATACAATTTTGCATTTCTAACGCCGTGGTGTACTTGTCATAACACCTATTAGCTTCCCTTCTCAAGCTTTGAACTCAGGATCCATAATGGGTTGTCTTATTATCTCGGGCTCTCAGAAAACTGTAGTAAGTTTGTGATTTGCATGAAGTATATCTTTCAGGGTGTTAAAAAACCAAGGTGACAGGACAAAGCATCGGGCTTTCAACTTAATTAGTTTCACCCCAATGTCTGGAATTTTTTATATCCTAGGTTTCAGCTACAATTATGCTGAAAACAAGTGAAAGGGGTAATATTTTATTTGTGAATTAAGGGCTTACTTAATAAAGCTGTGTCACTTTGTTGCCTACTTCTTCGAGTGTAAGGCATGTGTATGTAAAGAAATGTTTAAAAATCTGTTTATGTGTTATGTCTACTAAAACTTTGTTATCTCTTAAATTAATATTAATACTTTTAAAAAATAAGCGAGCTAAAGAAATGAATAAACTCATAATTTTCCTAGGCCCCAAATAAGTGCTGTATGTGAGTATTAGATCTAAAATAAATGAATTGGGAAATTCTATGGTCCATTTCCTTTTGAAAACTTTATATAGAGGAAAACAAAATCAGCTTCAATTATAGGCGTGATATATGAGGAGTGTAACTTCTGGATGAAGCTGAGAAGTTTTTAACAAGGCCATTCAAAATTGCATTTTCTTTTGAAATTGCAGCTGATATGTTTGTCTATCAGTCCTACTCTGAAATTCCATTCAAATTAGGTCTGCCTTCCCCCTGGGCTTATGATCCCATACTAAATGAACAAACATACAAAATCTTTAAACCCTCGACAAAAGTCTCCCTTTTTTGTTTGTTGTTTTTCTTTTTGTTGTTGTTGTTTTAGAAAAGCATCCAGTGACTGTATATGAGAGAAGGTCATAGGGAGGAAGGATCTATGTAATCCCTCTCCCTAAAATATCTCTTTCCCTCACCCATCTTCTTTAAGCTAACTCCTATTCAACCCATGGGTGTGATTTACATATTACTTCTTTTAAAAAGCCTTTCCTGAAAACTAAATTACATTAGTTGTCTTCAGGGGATTTTCAGAACACTCTGAACAATGCCAGTATTGGTATTTTTCATGCTATATTTTAATGCTAGCTTAATTCTTTGGACCCTCTTATGAATTTCAAGCTCACTGAAAACACTGTGATATAATATTTATCATTCTATTCCTAGCTCAGAGACTATATTATATGCTAGTATATAGCTCATTCCAATATTATGTTAAAAATTGAACTGGGCTATGAAATATAAATTGTGAGATTTTGGTTATTCAATGAGTTAAATATTCCTATTTAGATTTAAAATTGGTATTACACGATATAAAGATAAATAGTAAAATTATTGCTGATAATTTAAATTTTTAATTATTTAATTAAAATATTACATAGTAAATATTATATCTCATGATTTTGATTTTCTTTTTATATTGATTCGTAATGTGTAACATCTTTTCATGTACACATTGGTTATTTGTATATTATCTTCGGAGAAATGTCTGTTCAAGTCATTTGAGTTGTTTGTTGTTGACTAGTAGGAGTCCTTTCTACACTCCAGATCTTAGCCCTTATCACATATATGACTTGGAAATATTTTCTCCCATTTTGTGGGTTGCCTTTTCATTCTGTGATTGTGTCCTTTAATGCACAGGAGTTTTTAAATTAGATATCATCTATTTTGTTTATTTTTTGTATTTTGGTGTGATAGCCAAAAGAAAAAATGATTTCCAAATCCAATGCCATGAAACTTTTACCCTATTTTTTTTTTCTAAGAATTTTGTAGCTTTAGGTCTTATGGTCATTAGTCTATACTGAGTTAATTATTTGTACAGTGTAAGATAAAGGTCTAGTTTCATTTTTTTTGCATGTGGATTTTCAGTTTCCCCACACATGCTGATTTTGACTCACTACATTTATTTGCAGTGCAAAACACTTTACAAAAAATGGGTAGAAATATTGACAACTATGTTATCAATATAATCTCAAAAGTCTACCCATTGTCTTCAGTTATGGATTTAAATTTTTTAATGCTGTGTATGTTAGGGTCTATGTTCTATTTACCACTTTCAATCTAAAGTTCATTCCTGCTGAACAGCTTCAATTTCTAGATTAATGTTTCATATATAAAAGTTCATGCTACTTCTTTGTTTCTATTGTCTCCCCTCTCCAAACATCCTTTATGCTTCAATAATTCACATTTCAAATTAAGCTTAGATGCCTTGTTTGAAAGAATCATTCTCATCTTTTCCTCGATAATTGCTACTTCTACATTTGGTTAGGTACAGATTTTATTGTAATTGTCTGTGCCTGCTCTTCTAAAATGGCAAGAATGCTTCTTTTATTTCCGAATTTCTAGCCTTTTCTATTCCAGATACAGAAGATGTAATCAGTAGTTTTTTGGTTGAATAATCTACTAAGTGAATGTATTATTATTCAAGCCCATTCTGATAGCTTTCCACCAAAAAAAGAGATAAAAAATGTTCATTGTGTATGTAGTTGTCATTGAATCTTGTTGAACTATCTCCACTGATTAACACTAAACAATTTAGAAAACAGCCCACTGGTACTTTATCTTAGAATAATATGTCTAAGTATTTAATTATAATTCAAGAAACAATAAAACTAGTTCTCTTCAAAATGGTCTTTCAAATAAATTTTACAACTAAAATCCTGGCATCATATATAAAACAAACAAATGACTATGAAAGGTGAAGAGAAGAAACCAGTCCAGGTAGGGGTTGCAAGACCCAAGGAATGAAAAGCTGGTAAATTCTTTCTACCTCATATATCACAAACTTGAAGCTCTGGAAGCCAGCAACCCAAAGTCACCAATAGGCACCTTCCCCCACACCCCCCAAAAAAGTCACAAATAAAGTATGCTCTTATTAGCCAAGGACTAACAAATGGGAAAGCCTAGAAGGATGGAAAATTTTCACAGAGGAAAGTGCTCTACTCCAAATGGCAAAAACCTGTGACCCTACCACTACCAGCAAAGATTGAGTGGAGAACCAAAACTTCCATCATTCCCAGGATGAAACAAGGCACCTCAACACCCCAACACCCCAGGGAGGGGGTGTCAGTAGAGACCAAATGGAGAGTTAGGATTTTAATCCCTGTCAAGTGATAACAAGTCCCCTGCTTTCCTCTCACAGTGTCCTGGAGCCTGGACTTCCACCCTCACCGAGCAGTAATTGGCTCACTCCCCTTCCCTGCTGGGCTCTGTCAGGGGGGACCCGTGGACAGGCAGGGTGTTCACCTCTCCTCAGCAATAACGAGGCCACCCCACACCTTGATGTCAGTGGAAGGTAGATGGAGAGCAGCAACGAGACACTCCAACTCCTCCCGGCCAGGACAGTATCAGTGGAGACCCCGTGGGAAGCCATAAATTTGACCCCTACCCACCTATAATGAGGCGCTAGCTCCTACATTGGTGTCAAGGGGCTCAAAAAGGAAATCTGGATTTCTATCCTCACCTTGAAGCAATAAGAGACACCATCTTTGTCATGCCAGAAAGAGCTTTCTTCTCTCAGGAAAAGAAAGATAAAACAGCAGATTTAGATAAGATTCAGAGTTATCCTAACACTCCAAATACCCAGAGTTCAACAGGAAACCATTCAAATGAAGAAGCAAGAAGAATGAAATGAGTAGATGAAAAAAGACCATTAATAAAGGCTAATGCCAAAATGATAGAGATATTAGAATTATCTGACAAAAATTTTAAAGCAGACATCCTAAAAATGCTTCAGTGACCCATCATAAACATGTTTGAAAGAAATAAAATAATAGCGAGTCTCAGCAGAAACAGAAGATATGAAAGGAGCCAAGGAAAAATTTAAGCTAAAAAGTTTAATAATAATAACCCTCGAAAATGAATTAAATAGCATAATGAAGAGGACAAATGAAAGAAAAGGTGAACTACAAGATAAAATAATAAAAATAACCCAATCTAAAAAAGAGAGCAAAAGATGGGAGAAAAAAGAATGGTCCTCAGTGACCTGCGAGACTATTTAAAAAATCTAATTCTTGTGACATCAGAGTCCTGGATAAAGATAAAAGAAGGCAGGGCTGAAAAGCACTAGAAAAAATAATGTCACAATACTTCCTACATTAAAAATAAAAACACAGATACCTACAGTGTTTAAGAAGCTGAGAAAACCCCTAACAGTAACAATCCCTGAGAGATCCATACCAAGACACAATAGTGAAAGCCCTGAATACAAAATATAAGGTAAACATTTTGAATGTGGTGATAGAGAAACCACGTCTTACCTTCTGGAGAAAAAAAATAATTTAAATGACAGTGAATTTGTCATTTAAAAAAAAAAAAAGGACAAAAGAAAGTGACACAACACTTTTTTAAGTGATAAAATAAAAAGAACTGTCCGCCTAAGATCTTATATCCACAGAATGCATCCTTTAGAAGTGAAAAGGCAATTGAGATACACTCTGATAAAGGAAAACTAAGAGAATCCCTCGCCAGTACACTTACCCGAAATAACGGCTACATCAAGTTACCTAAGAAAGAAGACGCATGAAGAAGGAACCTTGAAATATCGGGAAGGAAGAAAGGACGCAGGAAGCAAATATATAGGTAAATACAATAGACTTGTTTTCTTCTCCTGAGTTTTTCAAATTATATTCGATAACCGAAACAAAATTAAGATGTGGGTCTAAATGTATGTAGGGAAAATAAGATAATTACATTATAAATGGAGGAGGAGAAAAGGATGGACAGGGAGGCAAGGTTTCTATGACGTTCACACTGGTAAAATTATGGCAGCAGTAGACTATGACAAGTTATGTACACACAACATCAGGCCTACAACCAACACTAACAGCTAGGAAAAGGAAATACACTAAAAACACAGTACATAAATCAAAATATAATTCTGAAAAATGTTGAAGGAACACATAGAAAGGCAGGGAAAAGAAAACATAGAAGAAAAACAGACAGAGAGAAAAAGTAGAAAACAAAAAAATAAACTGTCAGATTCAAGAATTAGTTATCTATAATGACAGCAAATGTAGTTTGTATGAAGATATCAATGAAAACACAGAGATTGGCAAAGTGAACTAAAAAAGGCTGATCCAACTATAGATTATCTACAAGAAGCTTACTTTAAATATAATGATATAGGTAGTATGGATGTAAAAGGATGCAATAAAAGTATATTATGCAAACTTTAATCAAAAGAAAATCAGCATGGGTATAGAAGAATTCAATAACATCATCAATCAATAGACTCCAATAGGCATTTGTAGCATACTACATGACAGCAGCTGAATACGCTTTAATTTCAAGCGCCCTGAGAACACTCATCAAAAGACACCATATGATAGAACATAAAGAAAAAAAAAACACCCTAAACAAAACAAAACTCTCAATGAGTTAAAATAACTAAAGTCATAGAGTGTGTTCTCTGAACAAAATAGAATCAAACCAGAAATCAGTACTAGAAATATAACAGAAAAGTCTCTAAACATTTGGAAAGTAAACACACTTGTAGATAATACAAAACAATGAGAAGTACTCAAGGGAAATAAAACTTCATTGAGCCAAATGACAATGAAAATGCAACATATCAAAATTTATGAGAG
The DNA here is from genome assembly GCF_902729225.1 of Pteropus medius. NCBI lineage: Eukaryota > Metazoa > Chordata > Mammalia > Chiroptera > Pteropodidae > Pteropus > Pteropus medius. Next base: position 58,869,489 of record NW_024349800.1, on the reverse strand, counting down.
AGACAAATCAGTGTTGAGAGGATTGATGCGTATGCTAAAACATAGAACAGTTCTCAAATCAGTGATCTAAGTTTGCACATCAGGAACCTATAAAAATAAGGGCAAAGTAAACACATATCAAGTAAAAAGTCAATTAGGAATTGGTGAAAATATACAAAGAGAGATTTCACTGAAGGATATACAGATGACAAACAAGCGCACGAAAATAGGTTCAATTTCATTAGCCATAAAGGAAATGCAAGTAAAAACACCACAATGAGATATCTCCACACGCCTATAAGAATGACTAAAATAAAAACCAGGCGATACCACCAAGTCCTGGAAATGATGCAGAGAAATTGTGTCCTTCACGCATTGCTGGTAGAAATCTAAAATTGCATAACCTTTCTAGAAAACACTTTGAGTTTCCTAAATAACTAAATGTGCAATTATAATCTGACCCATCAATTACACTGGAGCAAATATTTAACTTAAAAAACTGAAAACTATGGTCACATAAAAATCTGTGCACTGACGTTTATAGCAGCTTTATTCATAATAGGCCCAAATTAGGAACAATCCAGATACTCTCCAATGAGTGAATGGTTAAACTAACTGTGGTATATCCATACCATGGAATCCTAGTCTAAATAAAAGGAAGGAATTATTGATACATGCAACAGCCTGTATCAATTTGTAGGCAATTACAGTGTGTAAAAAAAAATCAAATGGTTACATACTACATAATTTCATTTACACAAAATTTTTGAAATGACAAAATTATAGAAATTCTGAATAGATTAGTAGTTGTCCAGGGTAAAATAGGGGTTGAGGATAGAAGGGATGAATGGCTTTGGACATAAAAAGGTATCATGAGGGATCCTTTTGGTGATGCAAATGTTAAGTATCTTAACTGTATCGACATCAATATTCTAGTTGTATTACTATACCCTAGTTTTAAAAGATGTTACCTATGTGAAAACTTGGGTGAATGGTATAAAGGATCACTGTATTATTTCTTGCTACTGTATTTGGATATGCAATTATCTTAAAATTTACAAAAAGCATAAAAAAGAAAAATAGTGAAAGGTTGACTCTAGATTTCCTATTTTAGAATTTTTTCACATTCAAAACCAGATTTCAGAAAGACTAACTCAAGTCTAGACCAACATGTCATATTTAAATTTATGAATATATCACAATAACATTTTGTTTTTCAGGCTAAATTTAATACAATATTCATAGGCATTGTTTATGTTTCTTTCTCATGCCAGATCCATTTTTAATCAGTGATCCTTTCCAGCAGTCTCCAACCTTTTTGGCACCAGGGACCAGTGCTCCTATGAGAATCTAACACCTGATGACCTAAGGCGGAGCTGAGGCGGTGATGCTGGCGCTGGGGAGCGGCTGCAAACACAGATGAAGCTTCGCTCACTCGCCTGCCACTCACCTCCTGCTGGGCGGCCCAGTTCCTAACAGGCTACTGACCAGTACTTGTCCACAGCCCTGGGGTTGGGAATCCCTGTTCTGGTCCATATTGGAGCTTTACTTTTTTAAAGAAGTATTTTCCTGGAATGTGTAGAATGATGGCCTCAAATCAAACAATTCTAATTTCCTTCAATTACATGTTTTTGTGACATAGAGAAGATTCCTTAACTTCTTTCTTAGTTTCTGCATATATAAAAAATGGACAATTATATATATATAGATCTAGATCTATATATATCTATAGATATCTAGATATCTATAGATATATATAGATCTCTAAAGATATATATAGATATCTAGATCTATATAGATTTCTAGATATATATATCTAGATCTATATAGATATCTAGATATCTATATAGATCTAGATATATATAGATATATATAGATCTAGATATCTAGATATCTAGATATCTATATAGATCTAGATCTAGATCTATATATAGTGCAGTGGCTTCCTAGAAAGAGCACTTGATTAGAGAGCGATGGTAACACTTGTTAAATATACAATCATTAATATACTTGTCTGGCATCGCCCACAAAATGCAAATCCTATGTTGGTGTCCTAGATGTATAGTTTTTGTTCCACGATAATCTTTTCCATATGTATGTTTAAAGAAAGAGTGAGTTCGCATTTTAACTCAGCTTCTTGCCACCTAACAAATTCACGTTGCTAACTGTAATATGACTGCGTGGACAACAGGTCCTATCAGGCCCAAGTCATTTGTGTTTGTATGGCTCCTAGTAACTGCTGAACATAATTAAAAAACCTTCAGGCCAGGATCCATTATCAGTACTTACAAGGTTAATATTAACAGAATGAGAAGGCAGGATTCAGGAATTTATGTCTAAGGCCACGTTGGAAAGTAGAAAGAACTTGACTGAACAACTTAGGTTAATGACATAAGAGATAAATTTTGAGTACAAAGACCCATATTTTACTCACAGCCCTGAAATTTTCAAAATGAGTGATCTTAGACAAATCTTAAACCAATTTTTGTTTCTTCATCTATCAAATTGGATGATAATCCATAATTCATGAAATTGCTATGAGCATGAAGTGTGATATTGCAGGTGAACATAATCTATCCTGAGTGTATAGCAGGTATTTTTCTATCTTCTGCTTAAGGAGATTTTTTTCCCAATCCCCTCATTCCAACAGCATGAATAAAAAATCAGATCCCATTATACTGGAATGTATGTTTTAAACTAGCTGGTAGTTAAAATCTAGACACTAGGACAGTGACTCATTTGCATAAGGCTGGGGAGATTGGAAAATAGAGTCGCAAAAAGAGAAAAAGGGAGGATCGCTGAAAATAAGGAGTTACTACAGATTTAACAATTTACTTAATCGAGAGCCACGCCTAGTGATATTTGGAAATTTTTCAAGGACGTTTTCTGCCTTAAGTATTCCACAATGAAAAAGAAATAGTTTTAGAGTTTTCTACTTCAAATTCTAGATGCTTAGAAAAGTATCTAATTCAGAGGAATTTCTAAGTTTGTCAAATGAATAATAAACAGATTAATGAATGAATGAATAACTGGAGGAATGACTCATTTGATATGACCATTTTAAGCCTCTACATTTCAACAACTACAAAACCACTCAAGCACCTGCGGCACTCTGCCATTTGTGAAAACGTTCCTGATGATTTCTCTCCATGCAAGAGGAGACACCTAGCCTGGGAATAACTTAAACTTTTCAGAAAACTGTATTGCTGCCCAGGATCCATGATGCTCAGGCACAGCCCAAATGTCATGACGTTGAGCACGGCAATACACTGACTCCTTAAAATATATGAGCTGGCCATAAATTTTAGCGTAAGAGCCACTCATTCTGGTCTGCAGAGTATGTAGATCATCATGACAGACCTCTTTGTATGGATGTATTCATGCTAAATCTGGGCTGTTAGTGATGAACAAGCAGGTTCCTTAGAATCAAAGTGACTTTCACTATGAAAGGGAGCCACAGAGGGGAAATTTATCATTATATAACAGATCAAAGGAGACCATATGGCCACTTCATTTGCTTTTAAGAATTTTAAATTTTGGCATGGGTAGATTTATAGAATTAATATATTTTTACAGCCGCAGTGCCCGACAGAGCCTCATTTCCTGTTAAGCTGTGCCTTAAACTGCATCGTCCTCCCAGATTTATCTCATGGCAAGGGTGATCTTCCTAACTGTCCTGGGTTTAATTTCCTTCATACTGTCCCACTGCCCCTGAGATAAAGTCCAAACTTTAACATGGCATGCAAGGCTCCCATGGCCTGGTGTTTTCCTTTCTCTCCAGTTTCATTCTCAATAGTCGGTGTCTTAAACTTTATAGTCCAGTAATTCAGAACATTCTGCAGTTCCTCTGAAGACCATGTGAATTCATGCTTCATTCACTTATTTCCTTTTGTCTAAAATGTCCTACTTTCTCATTCTAAATTTGGAGATATCCTAGTCATCTCTCAAGATTCAACCGAGTATCCTTTTCAGAAATTCTTCCCTATTGTGCCCCATTTTGTGAATCACTCCCTTTCCTTCTTGGAGTTTACTTTTCGTGCAGATATCGACCATGGCACGTGGCATATTATGTTGAGATTTCTCATTACACCTTTGTCTCCTTCATTAGATTTGCGTTATCACCAGGGGAAAAATTCATTTAAATTCATCTTTGAATCTCCTGGGTTTGGTAAGTATTCAGAAATGTGTTCAATGATATTTACTGAAATTAATTAAAATAAGTGCTGAGAAATAATTTATTTTAATTGAATACCATCTGGTGGCCTGAGGGCTATCTTTCCTGAGATAAAAACCAAAAGCAAACAAACAAACACCACCAGTAAATTTTTAACATGAGGACTGCAGCCAGTGATTTTTCTAGAAAACAAATTGGTTAATTTATGTTGTGATGTGAAAAGGTTACATTCCAGGCCTTCAAATTATCAGCAGCCATAGAATGTTTATTCTGGATTTTGTGTAAGAGTTTTGATTTATTTTTCTGCAGTGAATGTGCCTGCTTTGTTTTATTATATTTCTTTGTAAAAGCTATTATATACTCTGCAACACTCAAGAGATTACTTCCTTTTAAACCGAGCTTCTTTAATTTTAGATACATAAATGGACTATAATTCAGAGTGAAATGTGTCAGTATAGTCTAACAGCATTTATAAATGTTCATAGATGTTAAATTATAAGCCATTCAGACACTTAAAAGAATGCATGCACATGTACATTGGGCAGCATATACTGAGAAAATTTATCTTTATGTTTGGCTGCACAATCTATTTTCATTCCCTGAATTATTTTAATTCATCATTTAAACCTGGTTCTAAATTTTCTACTGAAGAATATTTCTAATGGAGACAATATGAGCGGGCAAATGGAAGTATGTAGGCGCTTATCTATCTGGGGTGGGTAGTATGTGACGAAAATGCTGCCCACATCTCTTACTATTTTAATCTTGTCCAGAGGTACCTACAATAAACCATCCCCTTTTAAACAGCAATTACTAATATTGTGTCTTTAAGTTCCCCAATTAATCCTAGCTCCACCTTCGAATTATTTTAGTTTATCGAATGAACACTTTCTTACTTCTACTGTTGCTCTGTTTCTTATTGCATTGCAAAAATGGATAATGCATTGAATTGGAAATAAGTTCACTTGGAAAGTGCACATAGTAAGTTCTTAATCAACTGATCATTGTAATTCTTAAACAGGATGATTTGTTGATATCCTCTGCATTTCTTTGAGTAAGCAATTCCGGACACTGATAGTTTAAAAATGAGCATTTTTTTTCTGGAATATATGTTAGTCAAAATCCATCATGGTACAATGGCAATGCAGGAAATGGTGAGTAGTCCAATCCTGTACTCATATATAGGAAGAGGATGTACGCAAAATTCCAACAGGCAAAATAAGTGAGGACACCACTGCCCAGGGAGAGTGAGAAAAAGAGACCTTAATCCAGACAGACTAGCTTTTGCTTGCCCCTGTGCTGGATCTTGGGATTCGAAGGAACACGACTTAGAAACCTGAGACTTCACATCACTTTTAGTCCTGACGTTAACCAGTAGAAGCACATTTGTGAAGGCTTTTTTTCCCTGCATACATAAATGTGTTCAAACACCCCAGGCTCTGAATACCAAGAAAAGTCTGGAAAACAAATCAGGGAAACAAGACTTGAGGCCTATTGTTATCTTCCCATTAACACTGCCATTGTCTTGATAGACTTCATTTATATCTTTTAGGTTTTGTCTTTGAGGTATTAAGCCTTTTATAAGCAATCATGCTTATGAATACATTTATAAAGATAATTCCCTAGACACTATCATCTCTCATTGGAGATCTAAACTGTAGTGACAAAGACCTATTGTATCCTTCTTTCTGGATATCTGACAAGTGACAGAGACTGGATGAACTGATGAAAACAACATGATCCAACTATAAGCCACCTAGGAGAGACTCATTTTTGACCCTAAGACAGCAATAGGTTAAAAAATGAAAGGACAGGAATAAATATTCCATGCAAATATTAACCAGTTTTTAATTTTTGGTGAGAGGATTTGCAAATCTCCTACTTCTTCATGCTGGAAGTAGTCTCTCAAAGCCATTAAGTTTTACTTAGATAAATAAAACTGAATCAAATATCTAAATTTCAACATTGGTTTTCTTTTATTAAAATATAAATAAAATTATAAATAAAAATATTAGATGATAGATGATAAAGATGATAGATAGATAGATAGATAGATAGATAGACAGACAGACAGACAGACAGACAGACAGATAGGTACAAAGAATTCCTGGGGAGTAATTTAGAACCAAAACTGAACTGTAAACTGCAGGGTGACAATAGAAGGTCATTACTGCAATTCATATTTTAAAGCCCCTACTATAGGTATGTTATTCTTTGATGTAGGAAAAGTATAATGTTGCTATTAGTACAAGTACTTGAATGGTTTTAAAAGCTTTCAGTTTTCATTGAATAATAGACAACAATCCTGTAGCATCTGTGTGTTATTTGAAATTACAATGCTCTGACGCTTTTTAAATGGACTGACTGTCTTACCACTATTGTTAAGTCTGGGATTAGTATTTACTCAACAACTGGAAAAGAATAAAAGAAGTTCACATTTAAGGAGAAAATGTGCTTCAAATCACCCACGTATGGCAATACTGACTTTATATAACTTTTTGACACATCTGATACTTTTTAAATGCCTTAATTTTTATGCATCTTAGGGTGGGAGAGATTGCATAAAATATGCTCAATGAGAAGTTATTCAGATTACATCGCTGATGAAAAAAGGAAGGAGAATGTTCCAGAGAAGAAGGAATCGGTATTGAGGTGAAAGAAACATAAAGTCTTCAGAGATCTGCAAGTGAGTCAACAAGTCTAACTGCTCGAGTATATTTTACCGGGTAGGAGGAAGTCTAAATGAAAGAAATGCTAGGGGTAGAATTTGAGTGGCTGTGCTGGGTTTGCTGAAACCGTTAGTGCTCACCCTGGGGACAGTAGGTATGAGGACTTGAAACAAAGAAAGTTTTAAAAAGCAGATTTTTCTATTTGGAAGGATCAATCTGGATTCAGTATGGAAAACAGATTGAAGGAGGCCAGATAGAAAGCTGGGAACACATTTTCAAAGATGTGACATTAACTGAGCGAACAGACAATAATGGCCTGAATTGTGGGGGTGAAATTTAAAATTAAACAAACAAACACAAACAGTATTCTTTCCTCTAACATTTTGGGAAGAGAATCAAAAATGATTTGGGTGGATGTGGGGACTGAGGAGAAGGTAAGATGGTAGATGCATTTATTAGTGTGGAAGCTTGATGAACCATGATGACATTCCGCTAAATGAAGATCCTTAGAGGAGACTTTTTTTTTTTTTGAGTAGGAAAATGGGTAGCATGAGAAGGTAACTGAAGTTCGATTTTGAACATTAGTGTAACTTATATATTAAACATTCAGATAGAAATATCCTGCGGGTTGCAGAATATATGGGTATAAAGACCAAAGGAGAGAACTATAGTATAGTCTTAGAGCAGATCCATGGTGCTCACTTTAAAATTAAAAGTGAACAGCATGGAGAAAGAGTCACATGAGACAGACAACATGGGGACAAAAGATCTTGAAATTCTCAAAATGCATAGGAATCTGGAATTAAACAATACAGAAAGAGTACCGCTATTGTCAGTCGGCAGGTTGGTTGCTTCACCAGAGACTCCGGCTGAGGAGTGAGTATCCTGTGGAATCCTGTGAACTTGCACTCTCAAAACGTGAGCTTGGAGAACATGATGCACAAAGGTGAAGTACTTTTGTTTTTTAAACGTAATTTGTTCTGTTCGGAAACTATGCTCTTAACCTGTTCACCTTGAAGATGTTTATCAGTTCCTTAGTGAAGAAAGTTGTATTTTTTAACCTAAGTTTACTCTATACAAATTAAGTTTACCATAAATAATTATGTTGAAGATAACCAAATAATAAAGTTTTTCAAGATTTTTTTTTCTATAAAGTAGTTCAGTCCTTAAAAAATGTTTGGTACATTTATTAAATTCTGAAATTGAGAGCTAGCCCTCCACCCAAAAGTGTTAGTTCATGATTCAGTCATGTTTAAATGAACAGTTTTCTTAAAGAAATTTATTTCTATGTGATTGAGAAATAACTATGCCCTGCCATAAGAAATTTAGAAAGAGGGTCTTTAAAACTAAAAAATAAAAATGATACAAAGTTAAAAATAGCATTTTATTTTTATAATAGCAAAAATTAACATCTACTTGCCACTAAAGTAAAGACTTGAGCCAAGAACATTGTGTAACATCAGGTTGGAATAAAATTCTCAAATGCTTTGCTAGCTCTGAAATTCTATTATTGTGATTCACCAGCTTGAATGGCAGAAGTGATTTTTTTCATCATCCATACCATGCATGCATTTATATAATTGCTTCCGCTAAACTTGCAGAGACACTGTTAAAAAATATATATGCATATATACAACTAAAGACACTTGGACGTTTTATTGGCTTCAAATAAGAAACAGTTACATAACTGCATGCTCTCGGGAAGGGACAGACGGTGAGGTGCGCTAGAACTACTTTTAATCTCACGAGCGTTTGTATTGAAATCTTCAAATAAGAAACAGTTACAAACTGCATCGGGAAGGGACAGACGGTGAGGTGCGCTAGAACTACTTTTAATCTCATGAGCCTTGTTTGAAATCAGGTGCAGAAAAGTCATTTTGGGTGGTGTGTTACCTTGCTAGGGCTGCCATGACAAAGTACCACCTGGATGGCTTAAATAACAGAAATTTATTTTCTCACAGTCCTGAAGCCTGGAAGCCTGGACTCACGATGTTGGCATGGTTGGTTCCTGCTGAGGACTAGACAGGAAGGATCCGCTCCAGGTCCTTCTCCTTGGCTTCTAGTTAGCCATCTTCTTCCTGCTCTCCACATTGTCTTTCCTCTGTTCATATCTACGTTCAAATTTCCTTTTCTCATAAGGACCCCAGTCTTCTTGCATTACAGCTCAGCCATGTGATCTGTTTAATTTAATTATATCTGTAAAGACTCTATCTTTAAACAATGCAGTATTCTGAAGTTGTAGTTCCAGAACAAGTTCAGGACCCAGTAGAGCAAATTCTATTCTATCCTAAGGCTCGAGAATAATCCACTGTGGCTGGATTCTCTATGCATTGTGTCCGCCACAGGGGCAGCCCTGCCCACTCAACCCAGGGTACCCTGACCCCTTGGCCCTGGCCTTACCTTCTGGAATGAAGGAGGAGACAGTCTTGCCCATGAGGCCTGTGCCCTCTGAGCCTCTGCGTCTATAGATCTTTGAGTTAAAGTGTTGAATGTCCAACTGAAAAGGAAATTGGGTATCCTCGCATGTTTTATTTTTAGAACCTAGAGAACTGAACACAAGTCTTGACATTGCCAACTAGTAGCCAATGCCATTGAATAAGTTGCTTAACCTCTCTGAGTTTTAGGGTCCTTATCTTAAAGTATAGATACTGTCAAGTAATAATACCTCCAAGGAAGTTTTTTTTTCTTTTTTTAAGAATAAAATAAAAAAAAAAAATAAAGTAAAAGCTCTGTACCATGAACTTCAGGGGAAGTTTATTATTAAAGCGAATTTTTCCTGAGAAGTAAGTTAAACCAGATGAATCTCAGACCTCCATTCTCCTTCAAATGCTAGGCTACCTTATGCCATGTGAAATCCATGACAGAAATGCCTGGACTCCTCTTTAATAAGTCTTACGACTCTATTATTTGACTTCCATCATTTTAAACTTAAATGTTTGATATTTTGTTTACATAAACTTTTTGTTTATTCATTAATGCTTTATGGGACTTAGTTTTGAAAAAGGAGAAATAGAAAATTAAAAATCCTCTGTAAGTTCTGCCTGGGAAACAATCGCAGGCCCACATTTGCCCACCTAGTCCTGAAATTAACCTGCGGCAGCATGCTCACTAGTGGAGCCAGGCCTACTCAGACATGGGTAGCTATTTACCTAGAATGTTAGCTTCATTTCATGTTTATTTGATCAGGAAAGATGATTTTCTGCATGGACTCTCTACATGTTCTTTCGTCATTTTTTTGTCATTTAACAATACAGTGTTTTCAAGTTCAGTAAAGCATAGTGAATACATTATCATACAGCATAATTACTATCAGCACCTACACTGATCTTGCATGATGGAAACTTTTCTTATATGTATTAGAATAACTTGAGAGTCTATCTGAAAACAAAGTTGAAGGGTCATTTTTTTCTGAGATCAAATGAAGATAAAGTACTCCGAAACCTGCAGAAAATAATGTGAGGTGACTCTAGAGGAAAGTTTGAGAACATTTAAAAGAGCAAATACAGGGGAGAAATTCTCCTTCAATAAAGTGATGCTAAGCAACAGTAAAACCTCCAGTCCGAGAAGAAAACTCATTGAGTTAAACTTTGTCAAGATTAAATGTGTAGGTTAAATCAAAAGAGAAATGAGACTACACAATGACAGTAATCAAAACGGCATGGTATTGGCGGAAAAGCAGACACACAGACCAGTGGAATGGAATTGAGAGTCCAGAAGTAAACCCGTATTTATATGGGCAAATAATTTTAGACAAAAAAGCCAAAAACATACAGTGGAGGAAGGAAAGCCTCTTCAATAAATGGTGCTGGGAAAACTGGAAAGCCACCTGCAAAAGAATGAAACTAGACTGTTGTCTATCAGCACATACCAAAATTAACTCAAAATGAATTAAGGACCTGAATATAAGACCTGAAACAATAAAATGCATAGAAGAAAACATAGGAACAAAACTCAAGGACCTTGGGCTTAAAGAAGATTTTATGAATTTGACCTCAGAGGCAAGGGAAGTAAAAGCTAAAATAAATTAATGGGACTATATCAAACTAAAAAGCTTCTGCTCAGCAAAAGAAACCATCAACAAGGTAAAGAGACAACCATCCGAATGAGAAAATATATTTGCAAGCAATGCCTCTGATAAGGGCCTAATATCCAAAATATACAAAGAACTCATACTTTACATGAGTTCTTTATATGAGGACTCAATAACAACAAAAAAACAAATGATCCAATCAAAAAATGGGCAGAGGACCTGAATAGACACTTCTCCCTAGAGGACATACAAATGACCAACAAATATATGAAAAGATGCTCAACATTTCTACCTATTAGGGAAATGCAAGTCAAAACCACAATGAGATACCATCTCACACCTGTTAGAATAGCTATAATCAACAAGACAAGTAATAAATGTTGGAGAGGATATGGAGAAAAAGGAACCCTCATACACTGCTGGTGGGACTGCAAATTGGTACAGCCACTATGGAAAACAGTATGGAGGTTCCTCAAAAAACTAAGAATTGATCTACTATATGATCCAGCAATCTCTCTACTGGGTATTTATCCCAAAGACTTGAAAACTTATATCCATAAAGATATTTGCACACCGATGTTCATAGCCACATTATTCACAGTGGCCAGGACATGGAAGCAACTGAAATGTCCTATGATAGATGATTGGCTAACGAAGCTGTGGTAAATATATACAACGGAATTACTCAGCCATAAGAAGGGATGAAATACTGCCATTTGCAACAACATGGATGGACCTTGAAATAATCATACTAAGCGAAATAAGCAGACAGAAAAAGTTGAAAATCACATGATATGACTTATACATGGGATATAAACCTAAAAGCAACAAACGAACAGGATAAACAGAGACTCATGGACATGGACTACAGGCTAGTGGTTACAAGAGGTAGGGGGTGGGAGAGGAGAGGGGAGGTAGACGGTGTAAAGGTTCAAATATAGGAGAGTAGGGGGAGGGTGAAGTGGGTAAAGGGAATCAAATATACAGTAGCTGAAGAAAATTGGACTTTGGGTAGTAAACACACAATAGAATATACAGATATCGAATTATAATGTACACCTGAAAATTACATAATTGTATTAACCAATGTTACCCCAATAAACAAAAAAAATAAAGAAAATAAAGAAAAAAAAGCACATTCTCCAAAATTGTTGAAAATGAATTTAAACAGAAAAAATGGTATTACAAACATGAATGTTATATTCTCAATTGCCCTTTTTTTAATGGACGAAATATTAGGATGAAGTGAAGTCATTCTAAGCAGTATGATTAAAGATTTAGATTCACCACTTACAGACACCACACCAGTAGGAGGCCAGCTCAGTTAATCTCATCCAATTTTTAACAGCAGGTGGACAAGGCTTTGGAAGGAGATTAAAATATTGTACTCTGGGGTGAATTGGATACATTGAAGTGTGGAAAGAGTGAGGACTCTGTGGCTATGCTCAAAAACTCATTCAAGTTTTTTGCCTTCTTAAGACCCTCATGTTCCTAGGGTTTATGAAAATGTCCTATCAGCTTATAGAGATACTGCATAAACCCTCAAGACACTGGGGTGTTGCTTCTTGTTTCATTGTTTGTTTTGTTTTGGTGGCCTCCAAATTGTTTTAGGAAATTAATATGAATAACGTCAGGCACGGTGTGTTCTCTGCTGTTGGCCATAGCCCTCCCACTGACTGCTCTTTCTTTCACACCTCATCTCCTTGACTATTTTGTAGACTCTTCACTAAGAAAAGCAGAAGAGAAGCAAATGTAAGGAGGAAAATAGTAACGAAAAGTCCATGTGATCTATCTGAATATTGCAACATACAGACTATGATTTTCAAAAAAATGAGAGCTGAAACTATTCAAAGATTACTTAAAGTTGAGAAAGTACACAGCACTGGTTCCTATACGAAACTATACAGAGTAACTGCCCTTAATTATCCCTGCAAATATGCATGGAGATTTGCAGGACCCACTGATTTGATAGCGTTCAAATAAGTCTTCCAAAAGAGACTGGGATTAAGTCAAGCCCTTATTTATAAATGATTTTGACATTTGTTTGTGCCCAAAACAAAATCTGTCTAAGGGTGTTTGTCCACATTGTAAAACTTTTCTTACACATATTGTGGTAAATGCCCCTTATATGTGAAATTATTCTGACAAGTGTGACATTCTCTTATGAGAGAAAACAATGGCATCCATGTGACTCCACCCTGCCACATCAGTTCTCATCTACGTTGTCCTCAGCATCATTAAGCACCTCTGAATTCTCCCTTCTGGAAACATTTTCTCTTAATTTTTGCAACTTCGTGACCTTGTTATTTTCTGTTTTTCCCTTTATCTCTCAGGCATCTGCTGCTCATTTTTCTTTCCTGACCATCTTCCTTTATCCATATTGGACTCAGTCCATGGCCCTATTCTATTCTCTGTCCTATATTCTTTTTATGACACATTCACACTCATCCCCTTAAGGTACATCTCTGTGTTCATGAGTTCAAAGTTGTACCTTCAGCCTCTCTTTCGAGTGGTGCTCCTAGCGATGCTCCAACTTCTTTCTCTCATTTCTCCTCAGTATCTTAGTAGCATGTCAAGCTTAACAAGGCCATAATGATTTATTGATTTGCTTCTCTCCTGAAATCCATTTCTCCTCTTATGATGCTCTTGTCAAACTAATTTATTTCTCTCTGTCTTTAGTATCGTTTTCTTACTTTAAGCCGCTAATGCTTTTGCAAAAGCTTACTAATTTGCTTTTTTTCTTTTATTGCCTTTTTTACATTCTCCAAAATATTGTCAGAAGGATGCATAAACTTTTTCAGTGACTTCTCTTTAATCTTAAGATAAATAAGAAACCCTTAATATAGTGGTTATGGGTTGAATTCTGCCCCTCTGGTTCCCCCGCCCCCAAAAAAAGATTTATTGGAGTTCTAATTCTCAGGACCTCAGAATGTGACCATACTTGGAAACTGGCTCATTGCAGATATAATTAGTTAAATTGAGATCATACTGGAATGGGGTAGACCCCTACTACATGACTGGTGTCCTCATGAAAAGCTGGCCATGTTAAGAGACAGAATCACACAGGAAGAACACTGCGTGCAGACAGAGGCAGAGACTGGAAAGATGTATCTCAAGCCAAGGAACCTCAGGTATACCATCTTCCACCAGGGGCAAGGAGATAAGTCATGGGACAGATTCTCCCTCAATACCCTCAGAAGAAATCAATCACACAGACATCTTGATTTTAGATTTTTAGCCTCCAAAACTGTAAAAAAATAATAAATTTCAGTTGTTTTAAGCCACCCTATTTATGATACTTTGTTACAGGAGCCCTAGGAACCTAATGCAATGGCTTAAGATCCTGCATAATTTACAGCTTCCACCTTCCTTTTCAAAAATCATCTAGTATTAGTTTTCTCCTGCTTTGTTGCAGCTACCATGGCTTTAGTTAAAGCCATTTCTCACTTCAAAGCATTTATCTAGGATGCCTGTTTCCATCCCACAAGCTCTTCTCTCACTCTTGGATTCATGCAGATGCCACCTTGAAGGTCACCTTCAGAAAGGCCTAGAATTCCCTAGTAACTGTTTCAATAAAATGACTCATTTCGTATCTAAGCGTTTATTTTTTTAATAAATTGAATGTTTTTCTCTCTTAACATATTTGTTTGATGAGTAAAAAAAAAAATGTCTTATCACCCTGTAGAACCAGCACTTAGCACAGTGCCTGAAAATAGTTCTTGCTCAATTGAGGAATAGATGGATATCATTTAAGCCATTTAAGCATATATTTGAAAAAGTTAGTAGAAAGCTGGCTGCAGAGGTAATGCTTATTGATACTTTTGAATGAACAATAACTGTCATCTCCCATAACTGCTCTACATTTACAATCAAGTTTTGTTGAAATGAGTATAGAGGTGGAAGAACCAGTAGGTCATCAAGTGCCCATTGCCTTCGGCATCAGAATAACAGCGATCTGAGTCTAATGTCACTTACCACAACTCCGTTCTTTTCCCAGCTGTGACTAGAGATATGTACCTAATTGCCTTAATCTCTGGTCTCTTGCAAAATGATCACCTGTCGTGTTGCTTTTCAAACTAAGAATTTTAAGTTCATTTGGGAACTGAAATCCTTGAAAGTCAAATTATTTAAACACAAATTCTGCCCCTTATTAATTTTTGACTTTAAAATAACCTTTAAAACAGTGTTCACATTGGTAACATGAGATGATGAAAGCTAGCTCCCTTTCTTCCAGGATTGCCATGAGCATCCATCAGCAGTCTAAAGGGTAGGCTCATTCCAAATATTCACATATGTGTAAATCAAACCGAATCAGTTTCAAAGAAATCTTAAGTTGTGAACAGTAAAAATTGATGATGGCTAAATAGGGAAACATAATATTTTTGTCTAACCTAATATAGTCAGATACACAGAATTCCCATGGATTTTCTGTTGTGCAAAATTTTCTCAGATACTTTATATATAAATTCAGCCTGTTATTTTTAGTTAACTGTTCAGCGATAGTTAACTTCACAAAAGTTAACTTCTTTTAACATAAAAGAAAGTTTAAGAGGTCGATAAAATGCAATATTTACAGATTCACTTATAGGCATGGTCTTTCTCAGAAAGTTCTGGCATCCTAGCCGCTGCCTGTAAGTGCTCTCTCCTTATTCCTCCCTCAGTCACGAATTCTACACTTTGGGGAAGCAAACAACAATCAGAAATCATTAACATAGATTCTGTAATCCCGAGCAGTTCAAACTTGATGTTTGAACTATTATAAAACAACTCAGTTTAAGGGAAATTGATGATGCAGTTAAATGATAAGCCATAGGATAGTTTATATAAATAGATTTCAAAAGGTTGTGTTTCAGTGCTTTTGCTGAGGACCAAATGAACTCATGTGTGTAAAGTCTTTTGAATAATCCTTCCTCACACGAAGCATCTAATACATGGTATATCATTTATTTTTCTCAAATTTGGAATTATACTCCCATGACGAACTTTGTTAGAGGTATAAACAGCCCAAGAAAGATTATGGTATTTCTTTCTAGAACACCAATTTTTCTTGATGGTAGGCAATATAAAATATTAATTACATATTAAAATAAACAGACACATTGACTATCGCAGAAAATTTATGTTTTAAAGCACAATGACATGATAGCTGAGTAGTATGCAGAAAACAGAGCTTTTGAAGTTAAAGACCTCAATTCTTCAGGTAACAGGCATGCAACTATGGCAAGATTTCTTACCATCTCATGGATTAGGATCTCATCTATATAATAGAGATATTAAGAACTGCCTTGAATGACTGTATTGATTTAATGTGTTTAAAAGCCCAGAATTATATTCGCATAATAAGTGCTTAAAATTATTATTACTCTTCCACATCTCCTTAGGAATACAATTTTATATATTTACAAAAATGAAAAAATAAAAATACAGCTGTAAACTGTTCTAATTGCTTACTCTTAGCAATATGCTTCCTTCACCGTGGAAGAAGCTTTTAAAATAAAAATGTCCTTTTCCTCCATTTAGTTTAATTAATATGTACAGGGTCAGACAGGAGGTTGCTACTACTGGGGCTTTTTTCTTCTCTGGGATGGAGAAACAAAAAGGTAGAGGTTCTAAGAGTTGTTTAATATAAAAGTAAAATATAAATGCTCTGTGTCCTAAAACTGATTAATTTTTTTTTAATGTACCTGAAATTTTGCCAAGATTTAAATTGAACTCCCGAATTTGATTTCGTTTAAAGGATTTGATATTTGCCATTATGGCTTCATTTTTTAAAAGTTTAGGGCCTATTCATCAAAATAACGTTTTTTGGCACTGTATGTGCTTAAAGATTTGAAGACCAATTCATTAGAAAACCTCGAATCTCTCGGAGCACTCATATCTTGAATGTCACTGGGAAGCGCTGCTTGACCATCTTCTAAAAAGTATAAATCCAAGTTAAAAGATCCCCTTGGAGTCCATTCATTTTTCCAATAGGCAGCTGGCTGTGTTAGAAAGAATACCAGCCCTGAGACAAAGGACCCAGGAGAGATGGTCACGTCTCTTTGACCTCTCACTCCCAGAAGTTAAATAGCTCTTGAGATATGTAAAATGCCCTACTCTTTCCCAAGGGGTTGTCACTGTTAAATGACACAATGTATTTCATGGATTTCAAAATGCAATAGAGGTGAAAGTCATTCAGCACACAAACATTTGTTGGGTATCTACTATGGGGAGACTCTGGGAGAAATACACAATTCAGATACAATTTATGGTTTCATCCAGTTTGTGGTCTAACACAGTAGGTAACGATCGATGAAAACCTAGGCTGTTAGAAAATGATGTGTACTGAAGAATTCAGTGACCTTACAATTCATGATATCATAAATGACATTTAATATGTAAAATTTGATGATTTTTACAAATTGGTTTTGTGTGCTTAATTATGTAAAAAATAACAAATAAACATTAAAAAAATAGTGAACATAATAAAACCAAAATACTAATAACTAAAGTCTTTAGAGAATATAGGTGACTGTTTCTTTTCCACCCTTTTTTAAAACCGTGTAATAATAGCCCTCTCCTCCTTGCCAAGGAGGAGTCCTCTTCCTTGCTACTTTCTTAGGTGTGTGTCCTAGGAGGCAGTCAGGTCAAGAACCCACTGAGTTCAGACAAGATATGTAGAGTTTCTGGCTTCAAAGAAGCTGGGGAGATTTAATGGCATTTCATATGAAGAGATGTTGCATATTTCTACAGGTGTTAAGGGTGGAAAATTTTCAAGTGAGCCAACTAGCTAAGTCAGCTACAGGAAAGAAATATCTTCAGATACCAGAAGTTGTCCTACTTGCTTGGGTGTGGTTTAGGAGGTGTATTGTATAAGATATGAAGATGGCCAATGTCTGCTTTTGTAATCCACTTACTTGTTAACCAGGGAGTGGTACTAGGTGATGTATTGTGCTAATGGCCAACTTCTGCTTCTGTAATCTGCTTGCTTGTTCTAGGCTTTATAACTGCCTCACTCTCAAACCCCAGGGCTGATCTCCTCTAACCCTGCGTGGTAGAGAGTCAGTCGTCAGCCAGCTAATAAAGGCTCATAATTAATCTCAATTGGCTCCATGGGTCTTAGAATCATTCGCGCCATAACACAGAGATTGACAATGAAGCTATATATAAGATCCCAAATCACAGTTCTGTAAAAATAAAAATTTAAAAAAAAAAAAAATTGACAAGGAAACCTGCCCTAGGACTCAATTCCAAACTTGGTAGGGAAGGTCCTTTTTTTCTACATGCCTTTCTTTTTCTCTCTTTAATACTCTAATTATTTTAAGATTTCAGAAACGGTGCCTCTACTTAAAATCTGCTGTTTCATTTTTACTTCTGTCTAATCTGATATAGAGCAGCTATACAACTTGGGGGGAGAGGTAAAACAAGATTTATTTTAAGAAGACTAGATAATGAGTAGATTTTTCTAGAACACTGTAGGGAAACAGTTCTCATTAGAAAACAAATTTACTTACCAATTATATATATATATATATATTACAAAATATGGAGGAACCACCTATTATTCTACTAATTAGGCCATCAAATACATTTTCGTCTTTACTCCAACTCTGTATATTATCTATTACTCCTTTATTTTACAAATGAGAAAACTGAGGCACAGAATGGGTAGGCTGTCTTTTCTAAGGTGACCTTGGAGCTGGAACTGGCTGGGAAAAATGGAGTAAAAATATGTAAGATATGTTCCCATCCTCTACAGTAAGGGTTTGATAAATGGACACCAAACCAACTTCATGTCTATGTGGATACGGCTCCAGACAGTAGAAAAGCAGTAAACCAGAATTTAGTAAACCAGAATTCAGCTGTATCAGTTTTCTTACTTTAAAGATTTCAACTTTATTTAAGGTCGAGCTTCAGCTTCTTCAGCCTAAAATGCATGATGATACTAAACTCAAAATAAAGTTGTAAGAAGTCCATATAACGTCTGTCAATCTGCAGCAACAATACCCACCTATGGAACTCAGCAAATGGTATATTTTATTATTGACACGCCCATCACTTGAGGCGGATTTTATTCTTTTTTTCATTGACTTGCTATGCTGAATCTCCCAGGACTACTCTTAACAGATTTATCTAAAATAGCACATATATGTGAGCAAGTAAAGTATAAAATCATTGTAATGCAAGAACCTATCTGAAATTATCTGAGCACGTGACGGATTCTTTTGCAGACAGTGATAATTAATATTTGAATAGCATTTCACGGTTTATAAAAAAAAAAAATCAATAAGACGCAATTGATGATAGCTGAGCCAAGATTAAGGTACTACCCACAGAGAAAGCTTCAAACCTTCGATAACTTCACTCAACATCATACAATAACTCTGGGCAGTCTGAGAGCAGTACATAGCTCTACAGAAAAATATGCTTTTTTCCCTGCAGTTAGGTAATGTGAAAGTGAATAAAAACAGTATGATTATTTTTACCTATTCTTTACCAAATACAATATTTCCAAACTTCTTTTCAAGGTAGTAAGAAGCAAGGGAACTAATAAGAGCAAAATGAGTTCACATATAGGTAGAAGCAAACATGATTTGTGATGTAGGTAGAAGGAATAGACTCTATATCTATCTATCATCTATCTATCATCATCTATATTCAATTTTCCACTCAGAGAACATTGTTTAGGGTAAAAATTCTAACTTGCAAAATTATTACAAATGAAATCTTTGCTACTTTTTTAGTAAAAGCCTTCCTCTTCGTAACCATTTGTCTGAAACAGTGGTTTGTCTACTTTAATGGGCCTCTCAGCCTGGGGAGCTTGTTAATGCGTGGGTTGCTGGGCCCTCCCCCGGTTTTTGACTCAGTCGGTCTGTGGCAGGGCCCATGACTGTGCATTTCTAACTAGTTCCCAAGAAGTAATCCTGCTGCTGCTCCAAGGAATACACTTTGAGAACTAGTGAAGACCCCATTGAGGCTCACACTCACTCTTTCAATAATTTTTTTCTGATCACTCGGGGCCCTCTTAAAACCTTCCTCCTCTGATTCCTTTGAAAAATTACCAATTAAATATATCACATCACAAGAGCGGCAAAATGGCGTACAGGAAAGAATACAAAATAGAGCATATTTGCGTGGGCTTACCCAATCAGTAGCTGTGTCCTCATAGGTAAGTTCCCTCTTTTCTCCTTATGGCTTTTTCTCTGAGTTTTATCTTGTTCTTTAGTTTGTAACGTGGTCCTTTGCTTCTTCATTTCACCTGATTCTCTGTGTTGGTTTCCATGCATTAGATGAAACCGTCCCCTCTCCTGGTCTGGACCCAGAGGCCCCGTGTGGCAGCCGAACCCCACCCTTCAGCCCGGCCTTGCTCTGGCTGGTCTCTGTGGTTGTCCAAGCAGCCTGTTTTATTTCAACCAGCTCCCGTAGTTGAGGGGGTGCCAAGGCCTGTCCGAGTCCCACCCAAAGGGAAGAAGGACAGAATCTCAGTCAGTACCTAGAGCCAGGCCAATTAGAGGCTGGGACAAGCTCTCCTCTTGGAGCTCCCGGTGCTCTGAAGGGAGGCAGAGGGAGAGCAAAGATGGCTCCCAGGACCGTGGCAGAGTGGAAGCCGGGAAGGGACACCTGTGGGGAGAGAAGGTGCCGCCCGCGCATGCGGCGCTGATTGGGCACCTGCGGGCTTCAGCAAGTCCAGCGGAGAGCGGGAAGATGGTGCCCACAAGACTTCACCTCAGGAGCGTGTCCAGCAGGCCCCGGCCCCTCAGGTTGCTGCTTTAAGATTAGTATAATGAGCGTTTTTCATGTAGAGTCTGGACGTCACCAAGCGCGAACTTTTTAAGAGCGTTTTCTCACTTCCTTACATCCTGTGGCTCCACGGACACGAGCCCCATTGGTGTTTAAATCTAGATATTCTGGGGACTCGTCTCTCAGGTGCAGGTCTTAAAAGCTGAGGTGTGCGATGTGAGACATGAACCCTTCACTCTCACATCACCTGGAGAGAAGCTCCAGGTTTCTTGCCATAATCTTGCCATAATCCCCACCTCCTGTGTGGTGACTGTC
The DNA here is from genome assembly GCF_902729225.1 of Pteropus medius. Taxonomy (NCBI): domain Eukaryota; kingdom Metazoa; phylum Chordata; class Mammalia; order Chiroptera; family Pteropodidae; genus Pteropus; species Pteropus medius. The sequence goes on along the minus strand of NW_024349800.1, from coordinate 58,848,602 downwards.
CAGGCCTGCGGAGGGACAGTCACCACATCAGAGGTGGGATTATGGGAAGACTGTGTCTCAGCCTTCATACCTGCTGCAATGTGGTTGTTTTTCTCTTTCCTTGAAGTGGTTAGCCCTCGGCTAGTTTTTAGTTTTTCGTTTTTTCGATTTTTTTGTTTTTGTTTTGGTTTGGTTTTGTTTTTTCCAGAGGAAATGTTTTCTTCCATAGGTAGCCATGGATTCAGGGTGTTCTTGGGAAGAGGTGAGCCCAGGGCCATCTTGAACAGACACCAAGACCTTCCTTTCTCAGAGTCAGTTCCTTCCCAGGTGAAATGGCTAGATGAGAAGGGAACTGATGGCTATTTTGCACCTACCAGGTTCTGAGATTCTCTAAGCAATAATTCTTTACGTACTTAAAACAACCATTTGAAATATATTACCAAATATTTCTACAAAGAGGGAAGCAAAAGCTCAGAATTTGTGTACATCACCCATAACCCTAGAGCCAGTATGTAACCTGCTAAATTCAAACTCAGAATTGTTCTCAAATTTTAACTCTTCTCACGTTCTTCTCCAGCTAATTAGAATAGGCAGTAGATTTGAGTGATTTTTGAGCTCTTAATTATTTCTGATGGTTACTCTCATTTTTTTAAGTTAAATTTATTGGGGTGACATTAATTATACAGGTTTCAAGTGTACGATTCGATAATACATCACGTGTGTATTGCACTGTGTGTTCACCACCCAAAGTTAAATATACTCCGTCACCATATATTTGACCTCCTTTACCCTTAACTACCTTTCCCTCCCCTCTTTCCCTCTGGTAATCATTAAACTGTTGTCTGTGTCTATGAGTCTCTTGTTCATTTGTTGCTTTCAGTTTTATATCTCAGATATGAGTGAAATCATGCGGTTCTCAGCTTTTTCTGTATGACATTTCGCTTAGCACGATGATCTCAAGATCCATCCATGTTGTTGTTGCAAATGTCAGTATTCAACTTTTCTTATGGAAGAGTTGCATTCCATTGTGTATATGTACATCTTTTTTATCCAATCATCTCTCAAAGGGCATTTTGGTTGTTTCCATGTCTTGACCTTTCAAAGTTGAAGCAAAATTTTCTGAAGACTTATAATATTAAAGTAAATGTAAATAATTTATTTGCTGCATTAAGGCCTATTCTGTGCCAGGTATCACAGAAGATATACCTAATTTAATTTAATTTAATCCTCATTCCACAGAGAAGACTTTCTGGTTGACTTTAATGAAAGCAGCTTCTTCCAATTTCATTTGCTCTTTTATTAATATATTTTATTCTCCAAGTTGCACTTGTCACTATCATGATACTTATTGTTTGTCCTGTTTTATGTCTCTCTACTTTGAATGAAAGTAAGCATTTATTTGAATTGTTTAATTGTATTCTCCACCAGCTAGCATATAGGTCCTTAGAACATAATAATAGATCAATAAATACTTGTCAGATAAACAAAAAGAATGTATTATTCTCCCTATGTGTCATCCTCAGCTAATAGAGTGAAGACATTATCTTAAACATTTATCAATTCAGGTTTATTTTGCCATCTGACCCCAAATGACTAAGCTTAAAAAACTTCTCAGAGCCAATAAAGCGAAGCCTTGTACCCTTTAACATTGCCTTTGATGATGTTCTCCATGTCCCTTACTCTCTTCTCGTGAGCAATAAAATTCTAAGTATTCTTGTTTTGTAAACATGCATGTGACCTTTTTCTTCACCAGATTAAATATCCCATATTTTGAGGAAACTTGGCTAAAAACACAGATGCAAACACCAAGCTCCTACTAAAGAGTTTAGGCAGTTTCTGAGTCTTCTGCCAATAGGAATACAAAGTGAAGAGTTTGGGCAATAAACCCAGTTATTCTCCTTTGTGAGGCAGTAGAAAGTAGAGTTCAGACTTTTGAATCCTTTCACCATCACTAGCTGCATGATCTTGACTGATCCATTTCAACTACATGTGCCTTGGTTTCTTTATCTTTAAAATACCACTAAAAATACACACCTCATTATGTGTTCCAAGAACTGGATGCGATGATGATAACACAGTTTTAACACAATCTATACTTGGTATATGACGTTTTACCTATATATGTTTTTCTTAGAATAAGCATACTTACCTTATTTTTACAGTTCCCTCTTTTATTAATTTCATTTAAAGAAATAATAATATGATGATGATAATAATGTTGATAATGATAAAGAAATTGATAGTTTCTTTGATGTAAAAAGATTTTGAAATCTAGGATTCAAATTCTCATCCTCTTCACCATGATAGAGGTCTCCTTTCCTTAATTCCTCATGGTCCTTTGCATGGTACAGCTGCTCTTTGCAAACGCTTTCTACTTCATCAAGTATATTGAACTCATGAGTTGGGAAACCCTGATAGAGCTCCCTAGAGGATCTCGATTTTACTGGGATCTCTTTAATTATCGTGATTGTGTGAAATGTCCTTCCTCCTGGGTCGCAATTAACTTTATCTGAAGTACATTGAGACTTTACTGGCTTTTGATCTGAGAGTGTTATGTTGTTCAGGCCATCTAAATACTTATTGATCTGAGAGGTAACTGGAAATATTTATAATGGAAGTCATTCTCTTCTATTTTTTTTAACTGCATTATGACTTTTTACGAAGTGGGCAAGAACGAATGCTAATCTATTTTGTATCTGGAAAAAAAAATGACTTCATGAGGACAAAGTCCTATTTCGAGAAACTGTACTTTATTTTCAAATAAAGAAACATGTTTCCAGAATAAGTCCCCTTAACCTAGTAATAATTTTTGACCTTCCTTGCTTTTTCTTTTAATATGAAAATGAGCATACTAGAGAAATTGAGAATCATTAATTCATGTACCTGACTTTTTACTGTCAGCAAATACTTATTGGCCATGTGTGATATGCCAATCACTGTGATAGATTTATGGCAGAGTTTCTCAACCTCAGCATTATTAAAATTTGAGTGAGCTAATTTTATAATGGGTGGGTGTTCTGTGCATTGTACGATATTTAGCATCATCCATGGTCTCTACCTTCCGGATGCCAGTTTCACCCCACCCTCCAGTAGTGACAACCAAAAATGTCTGTCGCATGTCTCCTGAGGGCAAACTTGCCCACAGTGGAGACATTTTGTCTTAAAATTACAGGGATTAATCAGATAACTCTTGCCCTAAATATATGTATCAATTTATCTAGAAAAAATATAATTAACAAATTACATGAATAATTTTCCAGGCACATTTTTTACAAGAATAAATAGGATCTACCTTATATCTAAGGCATTACCTGAAATATTATGCTAGCATAAAGAAAAAAATAATCTCACCTTTTTAGAAGAAAATAAAATTACTAATATCTCAAGTGTGTATTATGTGTTAGGCAATACACTAGATTTTGTCACAGTATATTAGCACTTTTAGTTTTCAAAAATGTTACGTAAAATTTCCCAGGACTGAGAGACCAAGAAAGGGGCAGGCAACTCCAGCATTATATTATGAGTTCCCTGGCAGTGTCAGGACAACGTGGATATCCTCTAAGCCTTGTGGGTTATATAGGACAGGGCAGGAAGGACAGAGGTTTGACTTCCTGCCCCAGAGAAGGGGAAAAGGCCTTACAGCCTTGCCTAAGGGTGGGGCAATGGCCTGTCCCAAGAGCCAGCACAAACCAGCTTGCTCTGAGTCACGGGGGAGGGCTGATCAGAGTCTCTGGGGGGGTTTTCGGGGAGCAATCTCTGTTCTGACTAGGATCTAACTGGTGGCACTGGCAGCCTATGATTTAGGAGTTATTTTCTCCATTTACAAATAAGAAAATCATGGCTAAGCACTGTGAATAATGTGTCCAAGAAAACACAACACACTGGTTGGTGTTGGAGCTTGAATTCTAATTCAGGTCTGTCTGATCTTAAACATTCTACTTTTTAAACAAAATCACAAAAGATAAGTGTTTAATAAGTAATGTTAATGCAATAGGTTAAAATGTAAATTATTTGGAAAAAATATCAGAAAAATATATTCTTAAGTTTAAAAAACAATATGCAAAGCTATACTATGATCACAATCAAATAAATTGATGCCGATGTGGATATTAAGTGTATATGAACACCTAAGACTTGAAATGTTCATGCAAGCAAAAATAGTCATGTTTTCTTGGTGGAGATTTGAGGTGATACTTTTATGAGAAATTATTAAATATGCTGCTGTTAATAAGTGACATAAAATGCATAAAGTTAAGCATTTACGTGGGTCTAAGTGTATACTTAAAAGTCAGAGATTTCTTCTACTTTTGAAAGATAATAACATGCTGAATTTTAATGGCTCTTTTTCTCTGAGAGTGTGAAGTGCTCCGCCGACCTCTAGGAATATAAAATACTTCCCTGAATAGAAGAAGAGCGAAGGAGAAATAGTCAAATGGCCTCCGCTCGGGAGAGTGCGTGAATGGCACATGTGTGCTGACTCCTGTGAGTTCAGCAGCTGACAACTTTGAAGTTAGATGTGCTCTGGAAAACTGTCAGCCAGAGGCACAGCCACACATGAGTGCCATCTGCACAGGACTTGGAATTAGAAAAATGTGCAAATGTTTTCTGAATGTTCAGTTGCTGGGCATTTTTATTCTTTAGAAAATATTTGCCTTTTTACTACTCATCATTTCAAAAGAAACATTCAGAACTGCAGGCATCATTTTACAGTGATCCCATTCAGTCTTTAGTACAGACAAGGCAACAGATATCAAGAAGAAGAAATATTTTGCTCAAACTCACTGAACAAGTTTGTAAGAAGATAGCATATTCAAATTGATATGAAAAGTATTTTTGTGGGAAATATTTCCTTTTTGTATGGTCAACATATTTCTCAGTATCAGAAAATACTGAGTATTTTAACCCCTTAGATGGTAAAGGCTAACTCGATGAATCACATGGTCCCACCTAACTGTATGAACCCAGGATTCTGGTGACCATTGTCCAAATGGCCTTCCATATATAAAACTGCCTAAACCAGGTACATTTATTTATGTATTTATGTATTTATTTATTTATTTATTTATTATTAATGTATTTTTGAAGGGTGGAGGTATTACATACACCATAAGCAAATCATCAAAGCAAAAAATGCACTGGACAAAGTTAAACAGGGAAGGGAGACTTTATCCAAGGCTATTGCAATAGGGGAGAGATGCCTGAACTCTGAACTAAAATCCACTGAAACAAAGGGTGGGAAAGTTTTGAGAGCCGGAGAAGGGAAACGACAGGCCATTTGTGTTTGCCTACTGGCATCCCTCAAAGGAGAAGTGAACTTTCTAAAATCTTCGTGAAGGGAGGCTGTTTTCCATGAAGTTCGGCTCCTAACCTCCTGTAGAAACTGGGAGACAGGGACCCTGTCTTCCTTGATGATTACATTTCGATGAGATCCTGGGTCTTTGAGAAGGATAATCTTGGGCTTTAAAACTACAAGAGGCTTTTTTTAAAAATTGCACCTTGAAGGGGCAGAAAAAGGATTTGCAATTTCAATTTCTCTAAAGTGCTCTAAGGAAAGGAAGGTCAAAGGCTAGAAACCTGCCTAAAGTTTATTCAAACCGAGGAGAACATTAAAGCTAAATATCTAAAGCCTAAAACGTCCTCAATATATTTCAGTTATTATGATTAGTATAATGATCACTATTTGTGCTCTAAGCTTTTAAATTTGGAATTTGTCTTAATACACTTTCTCAATGGGCAGTTGTTTACTGTTTAAAAATATTTATCTCCATGGGGCTTCAAGAAAGAAATGCCTCTCCTTTCATGAGATCAATGATTCATTATAATTGTCTCCTTTCTCACTTTAAAAAGTATTTTTTTCACTGTACTTTACTCTTGAAAGGAGTTCGACATTAAAGTTTGAAACTTTTCTTCACATCAATCTTATTTGCTCTAATTAAAACAAGATTAGCTGACATTCACAAGTCATTTACAAAACATATAACTGCATTCTGAGAATATATCTAATTATAAAGACAGCATGGGGAATTGCAAGAAGGTTTTGAAATTTACCCTAATATTTTCTTTACGCTATTGTCTTCAAAGCTTCACTAATGAATGGTTATTAACACATTCTCTGTGAATTAGAATCTAGGTCTCTCCTTCATTTTTCTTTTTAACTCACCATCTATTTCTCAGAAATCACATACACAATTAAAATAGAAGCATCAGGAGAATCAATACTATGAGCAAGTGTTTCATGCCAGATGCTTTTATGTACGTGATTTCATTTAATCCATATGGCAATACAGTTAGCTGAGTGTATTATTCTCATTTTACAGATGAGAAGATTGAGGCTCAGTGATGTTAAATAACCTAACCAAGCACAATAATCTAGTAAATAAACACAGAAGAATCAAATACCTGCCCCTAGTTTGTTGTCTATAATTCTGTATATTATCGTTACCAATAAGAGGTGGATACAGAAGAGACTTTGTGAGTAATTTTGGACAATTATATTTAATATTAGAATATAAATTTCTACTTGCTATGAAAAATATAAATAAAATACAAGTGGTAAAACATAAAATTCCAAATGAAATATTCAAAATAAAAAGCTTCTCATTAATGGGCAAGAAATCTCATTGAAGAAAGATACTGGTTTGTAAGAGTTGGAAGATATTTACTTTTCCTAAAAGGAAAAAGATCACAAAATATAGAGTTCCCAACACTGTAAAATCGTTTGCCATTCTAATTGGGAAGAAATGGTACAACTTTTTTTTTTAACAAACATAAAATCACCATAAAGTAACGAAAGGTCATGCAATACTGGATCAGATCGCTGGCAACCAGGGACTAGGGCATGGACAGTTCAAACCCTGGAGAAGTAGAGATAAAGAAGAGAATCAACAGTAAGAATCTGTAACTGCTCCCTGTAAGCGTTAGGCTCCTTTACTACTGGAGGGAAATGGAAAAGAGGAAGAATGCAGCGCCCCTACAAAGAGAAGCTCAACGGTGATTCCTGTAAGTTTGCACCGTTTTATTTTCACATATGTTTTATGTCCTTAACCATTTAAGTGGTTGCTCTGTACACTCTTCTATACAAGTTTTCTCTTATATAAAACAAGGGGATTAAAGCAGATGAGTCCTCAGGTATTTTCCACTCACCATCTCATGAAATATACCCTTTTGACAAAAGGATGGTTGATGAACAAAAGAGGGTGATGGGTTCATTGACTAGATCACAAAATCATCAGTCATCACAAAATCATCAGTCATCCAATGGCCATTTTCTCCAAGTTGTCTTTGATCGGTCTATGTCTTTCAATGCACAGTTCCTTCAGAAAGTTTATTTTCTTTTCCCTTGACCATATACGAATGAATAATACCCCACCCCACAACCCCGCCACAGTGATATCCATGCTCTAATCTCTGAAACACATGAATATGTTTTCTTACATAGAAAAATGGGCTTTGCAGGTATAATTAAGGTCATGGGAATTCAAAGAAGATAATCCTGGACTATCTGAGTGCACCCAATCTAATCACACGAGTCCTTAAAAGCACACAACTTTCTCAGGCTGAGGGGAGAAAGATGCTGGAGAAAGGCAGGAATGATGATGTAGAAGTGGAAGCCATAGAGATTCCAAGCATGAGATGGACGGGACATTTTGTCACTGGCTCATGTGCAAGCATCAGAGAGAGGGGCTGTTAGGAAATTATGAAAAACGTGAGAAAGAATGCATGCAGTGTTTAGAAGCAAAGACAGATCTCCGGTGACACCATCAAGAACACTGGGATTTCAGTCCTACAGATGTACAAGTCTGACAGCCAACAAGACTATCGGGACCATTTATTTTGTTCTTTAGATTCCACAAATAAGTGAAATCATTTGGCATTCGACTTTCTTTGTTTGACTTACTTTACTCAGTATAATACTCTCTAGATCCATCCATGTTGTCACAGATGGCAAGATTTCATACCTTTTTATAGCTGAGTAATATTCTATATATATATATGTATATATATATTTTAAATATATATTTTTTATATATATATTTTAAATATATAAAATATATATAAATAATATATATTAAAATAATTTACTATATAAAATATATAAATAATATATATTAAAATAATATATAATATATAATATATATATTAAAATATATATATTATTTTAAATATATATATATTTTAAATATATATATTTAAAATGTGAGGCAAAGCAAAGCTATACATTTTTTTTTTTTAAATGACAAATACTGGAACCAGTCTTACAGATGCCAAAATTCTAAATGTTAATGGAAGTGGATTATTTCCCAGAGCCTCCAATAAGAAAGCAGCTCTGCAAACATTTCGATTTTACCCTGGTGAGCTCTATGTTCAAATTAAACCTGCAGAACTGTGAAATAATAGGTTCGTTTTGTTTTAAGCCACTAAGTTTGTGGGATGTATTATGGAAAACTAACATACCACATTCACATGAATTCATCTATGCATTAAATCTCCAACTAGTTTAAGATGCTTTTTTAAAATAATGTTTCCTGAATTTGTTTAAATTTGCTCTGGTAGGTAATGCTTCCTTTTATTGTTTTTCTTCTTCTTCTTCTTCTTCTTCTTCTTTTCTTCTTTTCAGTTAAATTGCAACTTCTTTGAAGACAGAGACTCAGACTGACTTACCAGCACTGGTAGATGCTGTAAGTCAACTAAAACCTT